>NC_083767.1:62107363-62112363 GCF_963514075.1 Conger conger | reverse complement strand
CCATCTCCCACACTGGGACCCATCAATGTGCTGGAACACTGGATTTCAGTTTGATCCAGAGGGAGAACGCCCCCTACTGGCCCAGCAGAGCCTCTTCTAGCCGCAACTCAGTTTTCCCTGGAGGACTCCCTCCCATCCCAGTAGAACACTCAGTTAGTCAGGGGTCTCTGCATGGGGTCCTCACCTTTACTGATGGCCTCATCTTTAGACACGCTCACTCTCTCCTCTGAGTCTTCAGTTTCCTTCAGTGAAAAACATCACAGGCAGTGTACTCAGGCAGCTTTCACACAATCGGCCTCCTTATTATCAATACTAGAGTTTGGTCCCTGCTCTGGGGCTTGTGTAAGAACTCTCACCTCCTCCTCCTGTGCAGTACACTCAGGGTCTTTGGTGTGCTGACTCAAAGTCCCGTCCATGTTACCAGTTTCCACTAAACCACTCTTTAGGTCTGACTTAGCTGGGTCTGCAGAGGGTTGGGACTGGGCCAGGCATGAGGATGTCTTCTCTGGGGCTGGTTCTGGGCCCAGCCTGGATCTGTTGTCTGTGGTCTCCTCCTGATACTCAGAATCTGCACCTGAGATGTTCAGAGATAGACCACAGTCACACTCCCTGGTATGAGAGGTCCAAAGGGCCCCCAACCCTTCATATGAATGTTTACAACCAGTTCCTGTGTACCTGGGACAGGCATGCCAGATGTCATGTGCTCAGGTATTGTGTCTCTCTGCTGGGACTTTTCTTCCTCCTCTTTCACAATTTCCTGTAAATCAGATTTGATCTTTTATCCTCCTTTAACCTACAATTTAGGAAATCTAATCTCATTGATCAGGGAAATTGCATAACTGATGCGGTGCAGAAGTAAACACTGATTGATCAGCCAGGGTGTACCTTTTCCTTGTCTTCAGGAGGGCCAGGGTCTGTGTGGTCATCAGAGTGGGCGTGGTCATCAGAGTGGGTGTGGTCATGATATTGGGTGTGGTCATGAGAGAGGTTGTGGTCATCAGTGTGGGCGTCGTCATCAGAGTGGGCGTGGTCATCAGAGTGGGTGTGGTCATGATATTGGGTGTGGTCATGAGAGAGGTTGTGGTCATCAGTGTGGGCGTCGTCATCAGAGTGGGTGTGGTCATATGAGTGGGTGTGGCTCTCACTGACTGGGTGCTCAGGCGCTTCCTGTTGGTCAGAGTCTAACAGAGTGGGACAAAAACACAAACAGAACAGCAGCCATCACAATGTAGGCAGATTCCTCTACAAATGTCTATCCAAAGACCTGCATGGTGGGAGGAGTAAGCATATAAGAGAAAGTTTATGATCAAAGCAGTTAGAGAGTATTACAGGGATTTCCACAGCCATATACAGTCCCCTTCCGAAGTATTAGAACAGCAAGGCCAATTCCTTTGCTATTGCAGTACAGTGAATACATTTGGGGTTGAGATAAAAAGATCACAAGACCAACTTTGTCTCACAGCAGCCAGCTTCAGTAAAACACAGCGAGTGGCATAACAGTCAGCTGCAGATGTTATGGACATCCTGTAAATGTCCATTAATGATGATTAATCATTTATATTTTACATTAAGCATTTACATTTATATATAACCTTTATACACTCACTGAGCACTTTTAGGTAGACCTGTACACCAGCTTGTTAATGCAAATATTTAATCAGTCAATTATGACTGATTAGCAACAAAATGCATAAAAGCATGCAGAGGTGGTCACGAGGTTCAGCTGACCAAATGTCAGAATAGGGAAGAAATGTGATCCAAGTTACTTTGACTGTGAAATGATTGTTGGTTTGAATATCTCAGAAACGGCTGATATCCAGTGTGCAGCAGTTCTGCGGGCAAAAACGCCCGTTAATGAGAGAGGTCAGTGGAGAATGGCCAGACTGGTCAAAGCTGATAGGAAGGTGAAAGTAACGCAAATAACCACACATTACAACAGTGGTATGCAGAAGAGAATCTCTGAAAAACACAACACATCGTAGCACTAAGTCCATAGGCTACAGCAGTCGAAGTTACAAAATATGTCTAAGAAATACCTAATAAAGTGCTCAGTGAGCGTATACTATGCAAGATTTCTTTCTTTGCTTCCCTGCTTGTCACGTTTCAGGTCTGTCTCACCATGTTTTATGTTGATTTATGTTTATTCATGTTGTCTTAGTCACGTAGTGTCTTATCATGTATTATGTTAGTCTAGGTTCGTCATGTTGTTTAGTTACGATTTATTTTCTTGTCATGTCTAGTTATGTTATCGTACGATTTTATTACCTGGTTATGTTGAGTGATTATCGTCTTAGTTTCGCTTTGTGTTATGTTTCGATGCATGTTTATTGTTACGTTAACTGGTCGTTGTTATGCATACACTTTTACATGTTTTTCCGCAAACCTTGCGTTCCGCCTTTTCTCTCTCTCTCTCTCTCTCTCTCTCGTTCTGTCCATCACTCCCCTAGTGTTCTATTTGTCTATTGACTAAAACTACTAACGCTAGATCAGGATTGGGTAGAGACTAACAAACTAATCATGTGTTCATGTTACCTTACGTTTCTCGTGCATGTCATTTACTAATTTACTAATGCTAGGGCAGGATAGGTTTATTACTAACGATTACTAATCTCCTTGTTAAACTTGTCATCCATCGCACCTGTTTTCCATTTCCTTGCTACGCTCTAACTAATTGTCTACACCTGTCTACACCTGCATTTATAGCCCAGTCGCGCAACTGTTCACTGCGAAATTGTCTGCCTCTGTTTACCACGCAACTCTTGAGCATTATTTACTGTTTGATTACACGTTACGATCCACGCCTGTTTACCGACCATTGTTTATTGATTTCTGTTTTGTGACCATCGTTTGTTTTTTGACTTCGTCCTTGCCTACCGTTTTTGTACTTTTGCTTCGCTGATTATTTCATGGTTTCGACTCCCGCTTCGTCCACGACTACGCCTCTGCCTGCCGTCCGTCTGTTCATCTGCCCCGCTGACAGCTCTCCTGCTACCGGACCTCCCTGCACGTCTACCGACTACGAGTTTGCCTCTTCCGTCGGCACCGTGCTTTTTGTTTGTTTACTTTTTGTTTGGCTGGATCTACGTGTATGGACTTTGCTTGTGTTGACTACTCTCCTGGGATTCGTCCCGAATAAAGCCCTGAGGGGTCTTTATATTACTATTGTTTCTGAGTCGTGCATTTTGGGTCCAACCCCCACGCACCCGTCTCACTGCTGTGTTTCCACCCAAAAACATCTCCGCCCCTAACCTATAACCTCAAGATGATTCTGTGTGATAGGTGTGATAGGGAGGAAATACTGAGGTATTTAATGCAAATATTGAAATGTATTTGCATTAACTCAGAGTGTATGTGGTCCCTATAGGACTCATATAAACTCTGAATGAACACCAGACAGTGTATATATGTTAAGATGTGAATGAAGGTTTGCTTCATCTGCGTCCCAGGCCCAGGTTATCATGCTACTCCAGAGTAATATCTGTCGATATTAGCCAATACGACGAACATTTGAGATTTAGCTTCACTTACCAGGAAAGTCGAAAGTCTTTTCACTGAAATTAGTTCACCCAAAACGTTTTCCTACAAAGTGTGTCGATGCAATCAGAATCTTTTTCATACTGAAGCTCTAAGCTGGTAGCGTTTGACTAGTTTTCTAGTGTTTGAAAGTATTTGTTAGTTTGATTTGTGGGAAGTGTTGGGTGTTGAGAGGCTGTACCATATTCTACGACATTACAGTAATATTCTGTTGATATGCCGTTGGTATTGCAATAGCCGACATTATGAGATGTTAGCCCTGGTTTTGTTCGACATCTCAGCATTTAAATCTTCACTGATAACAATCTCTGTGAAAAGGAATAATTTGCCACAGAACATAATGGAAAGTATTCCTGAGAACTGATTTGACTGATAAATATGGATTTTTCTTTTGTAACATTAAAAGTGTATGATGTAAAAAATAAGCATGATTTGTATGATTCAGGAATTACACTGAAGGTTGAAATTAAAGTCAGGGGTATTCCAGGACCTGTGTTGAGAATAGAGTGCATCCTTTGTCTTAGCTGATATACAGTGGGAGCAATAATTATTTGATCCCTTGCTGATTTTGTAGGTTTGCCCACTTACAAAGAATGGAACTGTGTAATCATAGGTACATTTTAACATTGAGAGACAGAATATCACAAAATAATCCATAATAACAACATCCTCCTGTGTAGTACTGGGCTGATCCCTGACCTTTCTCATGATCATTGATATCCCACGAGGCGAGATCTTGCGTGGAACCCCAGACCGAGGGAGATTGGTGGTGACTTCGTGTTTCTTCCATTTTCTAATAATTGCTCCAACAGTTATTAATTGCTTATTTTCTTGTAGCCCATCCCAGCCTTGTGCAGGTCTACAATTTTGTCCCTGATGTCCTTAGACAGTTGCTTTGTCTTGGCCATGGTGGAAACGTTGGAATCTGAGTGATTGTGTGGACAGGTGTCTTTTATACAGGTACATAACGATGTAACGAGTTGACACAGGTGTTTTGGGTAATGAGTTGAGATTAGGAGTGCTTCTTAATGGAAAACTAACTGGTCTGTGGGAGCCAGAATTATTTCTGATTGGTAGGGGATGAAATACTTCTTTCATGCAAAAATACGATAATACATTTATAAAAATGTATATGATGTTGTTATTGTGGATTATTTTGTGAAATTCTGTTCCTCAATGTTAAAATGTACCTATGATTAAAATTCTACACAGTTCCATTCTTTGTAAGTGGGCAAACCTACAAAATCAGCAAGGGATAAAATAATTATTGCTCCCACTGTACATTCCTAGTGCCAGCAGTTCCTTGTCTGTTCCTTGTAATTTTATCATTCACAGAGCTGCAGTATTTAATTTATAACCATCCTGTAATATCAAATATCAGTTGCATCAGTTATGTCAGTTTGGACCTGCTGTGGTTTACCCACCTCCTATCCAGGGGTGGAAATAATTATGGAACCTTGATTTAA
>NC_083767.1:61999863-62104863 GCF_963514075.1 Conger conger | reverse complement strand
GGGTGGCTACAAGGAAACGCTGACGCCATGTCCCGAAGGAATGAGTGCCTCTGTGGTCACGTCAGGGATACTTAAAGACTCTTACAGCTGTATGTATGTCCCTGTAAGCCAGGGGTGCACAGCAAGGGCTGATCCGCTTCAGGATTTTGTGCCAACTTAATTATTTAATTCGCTAAATACTGTCTTGATCAGACATTTGCATATGCACCAGCTACACCCGCAAACTGCTAGTGTACTCTTAATGGGTATTGAATGAGGGGAGGAATGTCCTAGGTTCTGTTCTTGGTTGGCCACCAAGAGCGGCCGGGGAGTACGAGTTCTGTCTGGGAAGTCTCAAGCTCATGTGGCCGAGGGCAGCTCTGTGATTGGACGTTTTTTGTAGCGGTATTAAGCGAGTGTGCATCTTCTGTGCCTAGAAAGAACAGATACTAGCTGAGCCTGAGAGTCAGATGAACCCCATTTATTGTTCTGGACACTCCTCCCAACCCAGTTTAGTGTGTGATATTAAGGGCAATAAACCGTTTTTTCGGTTTGAACATTCCACATTCTCTGAGTTCTTTTTAGCCGATGCTAGCTACGGGTCAACCCACAAATTGCAACAATCCCTATATATTCGCTCAAAAACCCTATTTTCCCTTTGGACTCCATTCATGTTTGACAGCAACTTGAAAAATGTTCCACTAATATACTGATATTCAATCTACATTTTGACTCATTTAACCCGGGTGACACCAATGCATGTATTACAATGACGTCACTTGAACAGCAGGGCACCATATTGTATGGACGATCCCAAAACCGGGCACCACTGTGTGGAATAGAATTAGAAACATGTAGAATTATCCATTTTTATATTAAAAAATGGTCACAACGTGTGTAATTTATCATTGTCATAACAAATCCGATGGTGACAACAGTAGGCTGTTGCGTTTGTATAGAATCCCAGTGATGAGAGAGAAGGAGTCAAGCCAGGAGGAATTTACGGCTAGTTCAAATAAACTGTTAATTTAGTGTGTTCTGATCACTTCATTCATAGCAGAATCTAGCCAGATCAAATTGATCCATACCAGTGTTGACAACTAACTGTTAACGCTAGTAAAGCAGGGTAAGATTAGCCGTCTACTTGCGTAACGTTGGCTGGCTGGTTGACATTAGCTAATGTTAGCTAGCATTCGCTAATTACATTAACATAAGCAGAGAGCCTTATCTTAAATGAGCACACTGGCCATGGATCTAGTAATCTTGAATAGGCTAAACAGCTCTGTGGCTGTAATAAACATGTTGTAAAATTAATCAGCCACCTCAGCTACATTTATGATATCTTCCCTTTATTTTCAGGCAAACTGGAGTGGCAATTGTCACGTTTTATGTCCATGTCGAATGGATCTAATCCAGTGATAAGACTTTTTTTTTTTCATATTGTCTCTGTGATAGTTTATCTAGTGTTTTTATGTTTCATGCTGCTATTGGTTGCTTATAGTTGTCATTCATGATATTTTGTCTGCATGCCTTGACAGAAGTTAATATTTTGGCCTGTTCACACTGCATAGAGTGTGAAGTTCAGTTCACTGTGCATCCGTACACAATATGGCCGCGTTTTTGAGTGACGTGACTTCATAGACCAGACCAGCAACGCGTCTGCCCATTGGGGGTAAGTAGGCTATAAGATTGCTGGAATGGGATATTTTACCTTAATTAGCTATACCTGTTGAAAATCCGAAGATTTTTTATTATGTGTCCGACAAGCTGAACGTATTTTGAACATTTCCATGCCAAGTTGACATTTTTACAATGAGCAGTTATTGAGAACAAGAGCTTTGTTTGACACTTTCCCCGGTCTCCATCGCCAAGCCCGGCAGTACACTGACGTTATGTTAAATCACTTCAACACATGGGGTGCAGCCTGTAGAGCACTGACTGCATGCTCATTGCGAGCCGCGACGTCGGCGGCTCGAATCCGACCGTCCGACGTTTGTCGCATGTCTTCCCCTCTCTCTCGCTCCCATTCTTCCTGTCTCTCTATAATATATACTGTACAACTGTATCAGTAAAACACCAGTTATGTATGTACAGTACTGCAGGGTTGGGATTTGGAGTGGTCTGTGCATACAATAGAATAGTGCCTTAACATTTAAATTCCATACTTTCAGACAAACAGAAAATGTATCATGGGATGAAAGAGGAGCCATGGTTTTACAGGAGAGGGGAGCGCTTACTTGTGCTGGAGGTTTTGGAGATGCTGTCACTCAGTGCCTTAGAGGTGGCAGAGGCAGGACAGGGTTCTGTTCCAACGCCGCTGTCTGCTGCCCGGACATTGGGAGGAGTTTGGTCTTTGCTGTTCCACCCTCCCCTGGGGTCCACAGTCACTTTCCCAGCTACAGAAAGCGTGAAAACAGATTTGTATCAAGAGACAGCAAATGTCTGATTATTTGCATTACATTTGAATTGTGTCCAGAGCTATCAAAGCCATCGATTCTAACACTAATCACATCCTGTCAGACATGCACAAAACATTAAGCTAGCATTTGCATTGGACTAAACCTGCCTAATGAGGCTCTTGTTAACATCATTTTGAAATAAAGTTCAGTTTTAAATGTCATGCGGGTTCGTTACTAAGCATTAGGATGAGCTATCCTGTTTGGAAAGCTTCTTTTTTTCACCATGGGCATGCTTCATATTATGCTTCATAAAAATATACATATGAGAATAAAAGGTTCATTTTATTTACTTTAAAACATGTGGGTAAGAGTGGAAAGGGTTAAGGCTTTATTATTTTTTTAACTCAACAATTTAAAAAAACATAACGTAAAACACTTATCCAGTGTCATAACATAACAATGGTGAGAACAGGCCATTCAGCCCAGCAACGCTCGCTTTTTCCCACCACTAAGTGTACTTACTGCATAGTTTGCCTAAACCCTAAATAGTATCTAGCACCAAATCAAGCCTGGTCTTCAAAGCAAAACTATTCACCCCTTCCTACACACTGCCACACTGGGGGTTGGATATTGGTATGTGCTTAGGTTATGTGTTTTCTGATCACGTCATTCAATTTAGAATCTTGCCAGATCAAATTGATTAATGCCAGTGTTGATAACTAACTGCTAACGTTAACGCTAGCAAAGCAGGATAGCATTAACCGTCTACTTAACATTAGCTGGCTGGTTAACATTAGCTAATGTTAGCTAGCATTCGCTAATTTACGTTAACATAAGCAGAGAGAGAGCCTTATCTTAAATTACCACACTGGCCACTGATCTAGTAATCTTGCATAGTCTTTCATTTGGCTAAACAGCTCTGTGGCTATAATAAATGTGTTGTAAGATTAATCAGCCACCTCAGCTACATTTACGATATCTTCCCTTTATTTTCAGGCAAACAGGAGTGGCAATGGTCAAGTTGTCCATGTCCATGTCGAATGGACCTAATCCATTGATGAGACTTTTTTATCGTCTCTGTGATGGTTCATCGAGTGTCTTTATATTTCATGTTGCTATTGGTCGGTTATAGTTGTCATTTGTGATATTTTGTCTGCATGCCTTGACAGAGGTTAATATTTTGGCCTGCTGGTGCACTGCATAGAGTGTGAAGTTCAGTTCACTGTCCATCCGTACATAACATGGCCGCGTTTTTGAGTGATGTTACTTCGTAGACCAGACCAGCAACACGTCACAGCCATAACTACGCCCCTTGGGGGTAAGTAGGCTATAAGATTGCTGGAATGGGATATTTTACCTTAATTAGCTATATCTGCTGAAAATCCCATGATTTTTCATTCTATGTCCGACAAGGTGAAAGTATTTTCAGCATTTCCATACCAAGTTAACATTTTTATGATGAGTAGTTTTTGAGGACAAGAGCTTTGTTTGACACCTGCACCAGTCTCCATCTGTATCAAGCCCAGCGGTACACTGGCGTTACGTTAAATCCCATCAGCACTCTCACCAGATCGATCGTTGTTTGTATCAGTAAAACACCATTAATGTATGTACAGTACAGCAAGGTTGGGATTTGGAGGGGTCTGTGCATACCATAGAATAGTGCCTTAACTTCAACTTCCATATTTTAAGACGAACAGGAAATATACTCATGAAATTTCCTGAAATATATCATGGAATGTAAGAGTTTAGAACCATGGTTTTACAGGAGAGGGGAGCGCTTACTTATGCTGGAGGTTTTGGAGGTTTTCCGCTTGCCCCTGGGATTCACAGTCACTTTCCCAGCTACAGAAAGCGTGAAAATAGATTTGTATCAAGAGACAGCAAATGTCTGATTATTTGGATTACATTTGAATTGTGTACAGAGCTATCGAAGTCATCGATTCTAACACTATTCACATCCTGTCACGGGCCTAGTCTCCCAAAATATAGGACTGCATGCAATTTTATACTGCACAATGACTCTTACTGATCATAAATAACTAAACATAAAAATAGCCGTAATGGTCCTGAAAATTAATGCCATCTCACTTTGAATCCAAATCGAAAACCAGTGAGAAACATTTTGTACAAGAAGTGAAAAGATGATTGTCAAAATCTCTCACCAAACCTGCAAAACAGCAAATTGTGTGAAATGTACTCATTTTCACCAGTGCCTTCTTGTTATTCATATGCAATAAAGGAGATAAAAAACTCTCTCTCAATATGTATCCAAAGACCTGCACAGTGGGAGCAATACATCAATACAGATTGAATTGTGAAATTGCATGAATTAAACGGTAATTTTTACAGAAACTGGTGGATTTACATTTTACTCATTTAGCAGAGAAAAGTTGCAAAGAGAGTAACACTCAAGTAAGAACACACACTGCTGTGCATGAGGGGATGATTGTGGGATGTGGTGTGTCTGTTATTCGAGAGTAAATTACCTTGGACTTTGGACTGAGTGGTGAAATTGCATGAAGTAAACGGTAGTTTGTTCTTTGGGAATGAAATGGCAGTGTGTTTGTTGGGGATGAAATGGCAGTGTGTTTGTTGGGGATGAAATGGCAGTGTGTTTGTTGGGGATGAAATGGCAGTGCGTTTGTTGGGGATGAAATGGCAGTGTGTTTGTTGGGGATGAAATGGCAGTGTGTTTGTTGAAGATGAGATGGCAGTGTGTTTGTTGGGGATGAAATGGCAGTGTGCTTGTTGGGGATGAAATGGCAGTGTGTTTGTTGGGGATGAAATGGCAATGTGTTCATCAGCAGAAAATGTATCATGGGATGAAAGAGTTTGGAACTATGGTTTTACAGGAGAGGGGAGCGCTTACTTGTGCTGGAGGTTTTGGAGATGCTGTCACTCAGTGCCTTAGAGGTGGCAGAGGCAGGACAGGGTTCTGTTCCAACGCCGCTGTCTGCTGCCCGGACATTGGGAGGAGTTTGGTCTTTGCTGTTCCACCCTCCCCTGGGGTCCACAGTCACTTTCCCAGCTACAGAAAGCGTGAAAACAGATTTGTATCAAGAGACAGCAAATGTCTGATTATTTGCATTACATTTGAATTGTGTCCAGAGCTATCAAAGCCATCGATTCTAACACTAATCACATCCTGTCAGACATGCACAAAACATTAAGCTAGCATTTGCATTGGACTAAACCTGCCTAATGAGGCTCTTGTTAACATCATTTTGAAATAAAGTTCAGTTTTAAATGTCATGCGGGTTCGTTACTAAGCATTAGGATGAGCTATCCTGTTTGGAAAGCTTCTTTTTTTCACCATGGGCATGCTTCATATTATGCTTCATAAAAATATACATATGAGAATAAAAGGTTCATTTTATTTACTTTAAAACATGTGGGTAAGAGTGGAAATGGTTAAGGCTTTATTATTTTTTTAACTCAACAATTTAAAAAAACATAACGTAAAACACTTATCCAGTGTCATAACATAACAATGGTGAGAACAGGCCATTCAGCCCAGCAACGCTCGCTTTTTCCCACCACTAAGTGTACTTACTGCATAGTTTGCCTAAACCCTAAATAGTATCTAGCACCAAATCAAGCCTGGTCTTCAAAGCAAAACTATTCACCCCTTCCTGGTTTCCTACGTTACACACTGCCACACTGGGGGTTGGATATTGGTATGTGCTTAGGTTATGTGTTTTCTGATCACTTCATTCATGGTAAAATCTTGCCAGATCAAATTGATTAATGCCAGTGTTGACAACTAACTGCTAACGTTAACGCTAGCAAAGCAGGGTATCATTAACCGTCTATGTCCATGTCCATGTCGAATGGACCTAATCCATTGATGAGACTTTTTTATCGTCTCTGTGATGGTTCATCGGGGTCATCCCTATGTTCCCACAGCCCTATGTTCCCACATTTCTAAGATTTAATTTTTTTTCAAAATTAAATGTTTATTATTGATCGTGTAAACTGAACTTTATATATTTAGATGTCAAAATAGTCCTCAAAGGACAGCACTTGCAGATGCCTGTTCCTGGCACATAAAAGGTTGAAAAGTACTGATGTAGAGCCCTTTCCAGTTTTAAGTGAACTGCATAAATAGTGTTTTTTTTTTTTCTTATTTCGCTTGTTTGCTTGTTCATTAAAAACTTATAGATAATTGAACGTGTACTGTGTCTAAATTGCACAATCATACACTGGATTTCTTCAGGTCCCATGCAAGCAGCCTGCTGAGTGTGAAGTCAACTGAACATAGAGCTGTGGGAACATAGGGCTGTGGGAACATAGAGCTGTGGGAACATAGACACGCTCCCGGTTCATCGAGTGTCTTTATATTTCATGTTGCTATTGGTCGGTTATAGTTGTCATTTGTGATATTTTGTCTGCATGCCTTGACAGAGGTTAATATTTTGGCCTGCTGGTGCACTGCATAGAGTGTGAAGTTCAGTTCCCTGTGCATCCATACATAATATGGCCGCGTTTTTGAGTGATGTTACTTCGTAGACCAGACCAGCAACACGTCACAGCCATAACTACGCCCCTTGGGGGTAAGTAGGCTATAAGATTGCTGGAATGGGATATTGTACCTTAATTAGCTATATCTGCTGAAAATCCCATGATTTTTAATTCTATGTCCGACAAGGTGAAAGTATTTTCAGCATTTCCATACCAAGTTAACATTTTTATGATGAGTAGTTTTTGAGGACAAGAGCTTTGTTTGACACCTGCACCAGTCTCCATCTGTACCAAGCCCGGCGGTACACTGGCGTTACGTTAAATCCCATCAGCACTCCCACCAGATCGATCGATTTTTGTATCAGTAAAACACCATTAATGTATGTACAGTACAGCAGGGTTGGGATTTGGAGGGGTCTGTGCATACAATAGAATAGTGCCTTAACTTCAACTTCCATATTTTAAGACGAACAGGAAATATACTCATGAAATTTCCTGAAATGTATCATGGAATGTAAGAGTTTAGAACCATGGTCCCCAGGAGAGGGGAGCGCTTACTTCTGCTGGAGGTTTTGGAGGTTTTCCGCTTGCCCCTGGGATTCACAGTCACTTTCCCAGCTACAGAAAGCGTGAAAACATATTTGTGTCAGGAGACAGCAAATGTCCGATTATTTGGATTACATTTTAATTGTGTATAGAGCTATCGAAGCCATCGATTCTAACACTATTCACATCCTGTCATGGGCCCAGTCTCCCAAAATATAGGAATGCATGCAATTGCAAACTGTACAATGACTCTTACTGATCATAAATAACTAAACATAAAAATAGCCCTAATGGTCCTGAAAATTAATGCCATCTCACTTTGAATCCAAACCAGTGAGAAACACTTTGTATAAGAAGTGAAAAGATGATTGTCAAAATCTCTCACCAAACCTGCAAAACAGCAAATTGTGTGAAATGTACTCATTTTCACCAGTGCCTTCTTGTTATTCATATGCAATAAAGGAGATAAAAAAACCTCTCTCTAAATATGTATCCAAAGACCTGCACAGTGGGAGCAATACATCAATACAGATTGAGTTGTGAAATTGCATGAATTAAACGGTAGTTTTTACAGAAACTGGTGGATTTACATTTTACTCGTTTAGCAGAGAAAAGTTGCAAAGAGAGTAACACTCAAGTAAGAACACACACTGCTGTGCATGAGGGGAGGAATGTGGGATGTGGTGTGTCTGTTATTCGAGAGTAAATTACCTTGGACTTTGGACTGAGTGGTGAAATTGCATGAAGTAAACGGTAGTTTGTTCTTTGGGAATGAAATGGCAGTGTGTTTGTTGGGGATGAAATGGCAGTGTGTTTGTTGGGGATGAGATGGCAGTGTGTTTGTTGGGGATGAAATGGCAGTGTGTTTGTTGGGGATGAAATGGCAGTGTGTTTGTTGGGGATGAGATGGCAGTGTGTTTGTTGGGGATGAGATGGCAGTGTGCTTGTTGGGGATGAAATGGCAGTGTGTTTGTTGGGGATGAAATGGCAGTGTGTTTGTTGGGGATGAGATGGCAGTGTGTTCATCAGCAGAAAATGTATCATGGAATGTAAGAGTTTGGAACCATGCTTTTGCAGGAGAGGGGAACACTTACTTGTGCTGGAGGTTCTGGAGATGCTGTCACTCAGTGCCTTAGAGGTGGCAGAGGCAGGACAGGGTTCTGTTCCAACGCCGCTGTCTGCTGCCCGGAAACTGGGAGGAGTCCGGTCTTTGCTGTTCCACCCTCTCCTGGGGTCCGCAGTCACTTTCCCAGCTACAGAAAGTGTGAAAACAGATTTGTATCAAGAGACAGCAAATGTCTGATTATTTGCAATACATTTGAATTGTGTACAGAGCTAACGAAGCCATCGATTCTAACACTTTTCACATCCTGTCACGGGCCCAGTCTCTAATAAAATAATTGCTTGAAATATTTCACTTCATATGTAATGAATCTAGGGTACATGGAAGTTTCACTTTTTGAATTAAATTATGGGAAAAAAAAACTTTTACACAATATTCTAATTTTTTGAGATGCACATGTACATATCAGACAAAATTAGGCAATAACAAATATAGTAAACAAACAGATTTACATATACATCAAATTTTACAATTACATCACATATAGCACAATTAGTAATCTTTTGTAAATATTTTTTGTGTCATTGTTTTCCACTCAGTTTGTGGCGAGTGGCAGCATATTGTGCTGCAAACACACACATTCCCTCCTCTCTCCAGGAGAGGCCAAACACACACATTCCCTCCTCTCTCCAGGAGAGGCCAAACACACACATTCCCTCCTCTCTCCAGGAGAGGCCAAACACACACATTCCCTCCTCTCTCCAGGAGAGGCCAAACACACACATTCCCTCCTCTCTCCAGGAGAGGCCAAACACACACATTCCCTCCTCTCTCCAGGAGAGGCCAAACACACACATTCCCTCCTCTCTCCAGGAGAGGCCAAACACACACATTCCCTCCTCTCTCTAGGAGAGGCCAAACATGCATTCTCTCCTCTCTCCAGGAGAGGCCAAACACACGCATTCCCTCCTCTCCAGGAGAGGCCAAACACACACATTCCCTCCTCTCTCCAGGAGAGGCCAAACACACACATTCCCTGCTCTCTCCAGGAGAGGCCAAACACACACATTCCCTGCTCTCTCCAGGAGAGGCCAAACACACACATTCCCTCCTCTCTCCAGGAGAGGCCAAACACATACATTCCCTCTTCTCTCCAGGAGAGGCAGGCTCTCTGTGTCTGAGTTTGTCAAACTGTGGGCACACTTCTTTTATTTTGGGTTCTTTTTTGCTTTTTTGATTGGTTCATAGTAATTCATTTAAAATGTTTTACATTGTGATTGTTTGAATTGTGTATGTATTTGTGTAAATACTCTTTGCAATGTTTTAAATAAAGGGGGATATTAAAAAAAAATCTTCTGCTCATATCCTACCTGAGCGAGAAGTGCAGTGCAGTTCGTCTGAACTGTTGAGATTTCATCATAAGTAAACTGATTTTGAAGAGATTGGACTCAATATCTACTCAAATGTATTTTCTACTTCAAACTTTTACCATGCAGGTGTTAAAGGACCTGCGTGACGCACACGGAATTCCCCTAATTCCTCCATGGCGGTTTAAGATGGGCAGGTTCAGAACGCCGTAATCTTGGAGTAGATGCCCACCAACTTTAAACACGTCTGAGAGAAGGAGCGGATTTGCCTTAGCAACGGCGGTATTAAAGTGCACGTTTGTTTTACGCCTTTTTTCTCTAAATTTCAGTCTTGTCAACAGAACCCCACCTTCCACAAAATAATTTGATAAATCCTTCCACGCAATTAATTGGAGCAAATGGAATGCAATACTAATTTCTACTAAAAGTCGATTTCATATACTGACACGGAAGGGGTGAACGCCTACACGGCCTTTGTAATGTACTTTGGAGTGCTGCCGTGTGTATGGACCGAAGACTACCCAGAGTAATCGACACTTCATCGCAAGCTGCTCTTGGAATCCGTAGAGAAGCACACTTATGAGCCAGGTATGGGGGCTTACACGGCGACGCTCCTTTCCGAGAGCTTCAGTGTCTGTGTTCAGACGTGTTTAGAGTCATTTCTTTAGTTTCACTGTAAACGCGAAAGCAGCAAAAATGAAACCAAGACCAGCAAATTGTCAGACTGAGCATAGCCTATTCTCCAGCACATGAGAACATTTGTAATATTATTATGAAAACATAAACGATGAGATTCACATAACCCCCTCTTTTTTCAAATTCGAATTGCTTTTCTGGCATATTAATAACAGTCAATGATAATAACAACAACTACAATAAGAGTAATAACGACAATCAATATAAAGGTTAAAGACATACGTATAAAATGCATAATAGTATAATATTACGAGGAGTATTATGATACTTCAAATAAGTAATACAAATATGCATGATAAAATTAAAATCAACTATAGTTGGTGTGGGGAGTCACTGCTGTAACTGGCAGGTAGCGACGTATTGTGCTGCCAGGTTTGCACAGCCCCGGCCCTGAGCAGGGAGGATGTGGAGAGCTGGGTCTCAGGGAGGATGTGGAGAGCTGGTCTCAGGGAGGATGTGGAGAGCTGGGTCTCAGGGAGGATGTGGAGAGCTGGTCTCAGGGAGGATGTGGAGAGCTGGGTCTCAGGGAGGATGTGGAGAGCTGGGTCTCAGGGAGGATGTGGAGAGCTGGGTCTCAGGGAGGATGTGCAGAGCTGGGTCTCAGGGAGGATGTGGAGAGCTGGGTCTCAGGGAGGATGTGGAGAGCTGGGTCTCAGGGAGGATGTGCAGAGCTGGGTCTCAGGGAGGATGTGGAGAGCTGGTCTCAGGGAGGATGTGGAGAGCTGGGTCTCAGGGAGGATGTGCAGAGCTGGTCTCAGCCCCTCTTCTCTGCCCTTCTCTTCTTCAAGGCTATGCACACTGAGTCTGTACATTGTCATGGTCTTCCTGAGTTTATCATTTTCACTCTGTTTAGGTAATCTCCCACCATGTATTCTTGTTTGAGGCCACATAGCATTCTTTTATTTGAGTTTCCTGACAATGAATGGAATTTAGTTTTGTTGCTTTATAATTTGGTTGATTATGATTTGTATTGTTGGTCGGTAGGCAGCAGTCCTGAGGCTGGATGGTGTTACTGGGGGTTAGTGACTCAGGACCAGCTGAGCTGGCTCTTCTCTGGGCTCCGCTCTTGGCATTGCTGGTCAAAGGTCTAAATAGTTATAATGTGTGCAGTGTTCTGTGTGATTTGTCCCGATTCTGAAATGATATGTGTTCGCAAGGGCCCAGGTCTGACAGTAAGTTTCTAGCAGGCCTAGGCCCTGTTGTAACCCCTGTACTGACACCTTGAAACTCCTCACCTCCCACTGCCAAATCTATCCTGTTGACCCCATCCCCTCTCCCTGGAATGCAAACGCCACCACACAAAACCTGTTTAAATTGATGGTTAAAATAAGCCTGCCGCAACCAGTACAAAAACGACTGGACAGGGTGGCAGGGCTAATGAAGATGGAGTAGTCAATGTTCTCACCCCATGTGGAGCAACATCGAAAGGAGAAGAAAGATTCAGATTAATAAAGCGAACTGCTGGCCAGCAAGCTTACACAGCTACAGCTGGGGAAACTCACGACAGCTAAGAAAGACGGAAAATGAAGACCCAGTGGTGGGAGCTGAATAAGCTCAACCCAAGTTCAACCATTGTGGCTCCAGTGACTGCAGCAATGCCTGGTGCAAAACCCCCAAACACAGATGCTGATTCCAGCGGAATTAAATTCAACAACTGCAACAGCTGCCCCAGCTCCGCCAGTCCCACCCGTACATGAGTATGTTAATCAGTCTGGAAGTGGTTATCGGCCCCCACAGGGAAGAGGGGAAAGGTGTGGAGCATTCCAGCAGGGTGGGGGGAGAGGCCCACCTGGAGAGCCGACAAATTGGGGAGAAATCGGCAGAGAATTGCAACAGGGAGGTTGACCCGGACAGCCGTTAAATTACTCCAATCAAGGACCACGAGGGTCAGAGAACCAACCCAGGGAGGACGTGTGTTGGGGATGCAACCAAACCAGACATCCACCTGTCCAACCAACCCAAGGACAGGACCAGCAGCAAACCGGCAAAGTTAGGGATGCCCAGAGAAGCTGGAGGGAGATTAATGTGACCAACTGTTTCTGGGAATCCAGGCCAAAATGGCTTAAAATAGAACAAATAACACAGATGTTACATTACACACAGAAGACACAGAAAAACATAGACACTAAACAAATAATTTAGGCTAAAACAAGCAAAAACATTTAGGTAAAACAAGTGCATCCAGTGTCCATTGCATCGCCGATAACCAGTTTAACATTTTCTAAAGGTATCAGTGAATTAAGCTGGATTTTCTCTTGTAGCTTCTTCCATGCTGAGGGACCAGCATAGCTGAAAGATTTTTCACCAAAAACAGTACGCACTTTTGGAACATTAAACAAAATTATGTCATGTGATCTCAAAGCATATGGATTTGTATTTGTCCACTGTATCACAGAACTGAAATACGGTGGGAGCTGACCAAGGACAGCTTTATTAATCAAAATTAACCAATGGTATTGCCTACGGGCTGAGAGTGAGGGCAGACCAGCTTTCAGATACAGGGTACAGTGATGTGTGCAATAAGTGGAGTCAGTCATGAGCCTTAATGCTGCATTACATACACTAAGCTTAAAAAGGATTTACGTGCACGCATGTATACAACATCTCCATAATCCATCACTGACAAGAATGTTGCCATTACAAGTTGTTTTCTAGCCTGAAATGAAAAACATGCTTTGTTTCTATAAAAGAAACCCAATTTGATTTTCAGTTTCTGAATGAGTTTTTCTACATGACGTCTGAAAGAAAGTGGACAGTCCAAATTAAATCCGAAGTACTTGTATGTATTTACCTGCTCTATTAATTTATTTTGTCATGTTACAATGTGTTGTGCAATTTGGAACTGGTTTTGAATGCAGATAAGGCTAAGTTTATGATCTTTTCTAAAACCAGGACTCAGGCATTGAAACAAGTCATCCTGAATGCTATTAAATGCAGTTTGAAGGTCTTTCAAGGCCTCATCAACAGAAGCCACAAAACTATACAGTACTGTGTCATATGCATGTAACTTTTTGACCCAGTTCATTTACATAAATAGTCAACAGGATAGGGCCAAGAATCGAACCCTGGGGCACCCCATCACTTATGACCATAAAACCTGATGTATAATTATCCAAAATTACCCAAAACTGTACGGACATACCACACACAAGAGACTGTGTACATGGCCCCTAAAAACAATTAGATTATGCTGAAAGATGCAGTTCACCCAAAAACTAAATTAAAGTATGTCTATGTCCTCCTACCCAGAGTACTATCTATCCATCCAGACCGTTTCACTGTGATGTGACGAGGTTTCTCGATTTCACAACTTTTTCAGATGCAGTGATATAGTGAACCTCTATGGACCACTCCTTCTCTGGTAATCAGTGTGCCAAAAATGTACATTTGAAAGATTAAACAGCAATGTCTCTTTCTAAACACAATGGCACAGTTACCCCAGAGTACTGGGGTGCTTCGGTGGAAACTTCTGCCTGCATGGACACAGTTCAAGCAGTCCGAGAAATTGTTCTGGATGAAAATGTGCATTTTGAGCTCTGTTGATGTTCCTGTGGCATTATATTTGGAAAGAGACGTTTGAGTTGAATTTTTCTCATGTTAATTATCGGCACAGCCAGGCTTACCTGGGACAGGTGTGCTCGCAGAGCGCAGATCGTAGCCACATTCACTGCAGAACCTGTCATTCTGCCCACATTCCCTCCTGCACTGGGGGCACTCCATCCTCCTCCCTTGTGGGAAACATCACAGTTACAGCACAAACTACCAAACATCACACAGTTACAGCACACACTACCAAACATCACAGATACAGCAAAACTACCAAACATCACACAGTTACAGCACACACTACCAAACATCACACAGTTACAGCACAAACTACCAAACATCACACAGTTACAGCACACACTACCAAACATCACACAGTTACAGCACACACTACCAAACATCACACAGTTACAGCAAAACTACCAAACCATCACAGTTACAGCACAAACTACCAAACATCACACAGTTACAGCACACACTACCAAACATCACAGTTACAGCACACACTACCAAACCATCACAGTTACAGCACAAACTACCAAACATCACACAGTTAGAGCGCAAACTACCAAACATCACACAATTACAGCACAAACTACCAAACCATCACAGATACAGCACAAACTACCAAACATCACACAATTACAGCACACACTACCAAACATCACACAGTTACAGCACACACTACCAAACATCACACACTTACAGCACAAACTACCAAACCATCACAGTTCCAGCACAAACTACCAAACATCACACAGTTACAGCACAAACTACCAAACATCACACAATTACAGCACAAACTACCAAACCATCACAGTTACAGCACAAACTACCAAACATCACACAGTTATAGCACAAACTACCAAACATCACAGTTACAGCACAAACTACCAAACATCACACAGTTACAGCACAAACTACCAAACATCACACAGTTACAGCACACACTACCAAACATCACACAGTTACAGCACACACTACCAAACATCACACAGTTACAGCACAAACTACCAAACATCACACAGTTACAGCACAAACTACCAATGTCATGGTGGAGGTAATGACCCAAGGTGACCACCAGATGGCTGGGGCTCATTGGTTTCACCTGGATTTCATGAGCGCCAGAGGATTTCTCCTCCTAAAGAGGCCAGTGCGGGCTGGAAGTCCTTCAATGCTTTTGTGCTCAACTGTTCGCTCTTGCACAAAGCCGGTAAAGCACAAGGTACACTCTGCGAATTTACAAGTCAGGTACTGTGCTGGTGTGTGGTTCCCCAATTCGTTTGAGAGATTAAAAGGTAAGGAAGGCGTTCAGCTGGTTAGTGTTGCGTTCACTGACGCCTTCCACAAGGGTCTTGGTTTTTTTTTTTTCTTTCGGGCTCGTGTGAGCCGGTGGTTGAGGGACGTTGTCCCCGGTAATGTATTTTGGTTTGCATTTTTGTCCTGAGCTGTGCATCAAGGTTATTTTCGTGCCTAGTCTTTTTTGCCAGGTTGTACTTTATATTGATCCTCGGTCTGCAACCGTCAGTGCTCAGTTACTAGCACTTTTTTTGGTTGGCTGGTTCGCCCTGTTTTCAAAGGGTTGTTTTATTTTCTAATATCCGTTTTTGGGGTTAATTTCTGTTTTGATTCAAAAGTTTGTTCCTGTTATTTACTTTTCCTCCCCCTGTTCCGGGAGTATTTCCTATTTCGTGGCTGTGTATCCCTATTCCCCTTCCTCCCAGGATTTAGTGGCGAACACGTTCGCGTGTTCACTGAGAAGGGTTTTACCCTTGGTCGCTTCTGGCTCTCCACCCAGCCCCGACATGACAATCAAACATCACAGTTACAGCACAAACAACCAAACATCACAGTTACAGCACACACTACCAAACATTAAACAGTTACAGCACAAACTACCAAACATCACACAGTTACAGCACACACTACCAAACATCACAGTTACAGGACAAACTACCAAACATCACACAGTTACAGCACACACTACCAAACATCACACAGTTACAGCACACACTACCAAACCATCACACAGTTACAGCACAAACTACCAAACATCACACAGTTACAGGACAAACTACCAAACATCACACAGTTACAGCACACACTACCAAACATCACACAGTTACAGGACAAACTACCAAACATCACACAGTTACAGCACAAACTACCAAACATCACACAGTTACAGCACACACTACCAAACATCACACAGTTACAGCACACACTACCAAACATCACACAGTTACAGCACACACTACCATTACATCAATTTGGCTAATCAGAGATGAATGTAGCTTGCAGGGGTATCTCAGATGGCTTAAATATACATTTATATTTTACATTAAGCATTTACATTTATATATAACCTTTATACACTCAATGAGCACTTTTAGGTAGACCTGTACACCAGCTTGTTAATGCAAATATTTAATCAGTAAATGATGTGGCAGCAACAAAATGCATGCAGATGTGGTCAAGAGGTTCAGCTGTTTTTCAGAATAGGGATAGGAATAGGGAAGAAATGTGATCCAAGTTACTTTGACTGTGAAATGATTGTTGGTTTGAATATCTCAGAAAGTGTGCAGCAGTTCTGCGGGCAAAAACGCCTGTTAATGAGAGAGGTCAGTGGAGAATGGCCAGAATGGTCAAAGCTGATAGGAAGGTGACAGTAACGCAAATAACCACACATTACAACAGTGGCATGCAGAAGAGAATCTCTGAAAAACACAACACATCATAGCACTAAGTGCATAGGCTACAGCAATCAAGTCTAAAAAAGATGTCTAATAAATACCAAATAAAGTGCTCAGTGAGTGTATACTATGCAAGATTTCTTTCTTTGCTTCCCTGCTGTGTTTCCACCCAAACACATATCCTATAACCTCAAGACTGAGGTATTTAACTGCCGTTAGTCCTGTTTGTATGTAGTTATATTCCGTAGCTAGCCTATAGTTACTTTTTTTTTTCTTTTTTTTAATGCATTACTATAATTCATGGGACGAAAGCTTTGGGCACCTCTTCTGAGATGGTTCTATACATCCCAAATAATGTCTGTCCCAAAGGTTTGTCTGTTCATAATGGTTTGAACTTAATCCCCCAAACTAATACAGACTGCAGGACTGGTGGGAGAGAGGAAGGAAGACAATGCAGATCAACAAGAACCACCCCAATCTGAAGTAAACCGGAGGATCAAGGGTATAGACAGTGGGTACAGATAGTGGGTACAGATAGTGGGTATAGACAGTGGGTACAGACAGTGGGTATAGACAGTGGGTACAGACAGTGGGTATAGACAGTGGGTACAGACAGTGGGTATAGACAGTGGGTACAGCCAGTGGGTATAGACAGTGGGTACATGCAGTGGGTACAGAGAGTGGGTACAGACAGTGGTTACAGACAGTGGGTATAGACAGTGGGTACAGACAGTGGGTATAGACAGTGGGTACAGACAGTGGGTATAGCTAGTGGATACAAACAGTTGGTATAGACAGTCGGTACAGACAGTGGGTACAGACAGTGGGTATAGACAGTGGGTGCAGACAATGGGTATAGACAGTGGGTACAGACAGTGGGTATAGACAGTGGGTACAGACAGTGGGTATAGACAGGGGGGACAGACAGTCGGTATAGACAGTGGGTACAGACAGTGGGTACAGACAGTGGGTATAGACAGTGGGTACAGAAAGTGGGTACAGACAGTGGGTATAGACAGTGGGTATAGACTGTGGGTATGTGGGTATAGACAGTGGCTGCAGACAGTGGGTACAGATAGTGGGTACAGACAGTGGGTATAGACAGTTGCTGCAGACAGTGGGTACAGATAGTGGGTACAGACAGTGGGTATAGACAGTGGGTACAGACAGTGGGTATAGATAGTGGGTACAGACAGTGGGTATAGACAGTGGGTACAGCCAGTGGATATAGACAGTGGGTACATGCAGTGGGTACAGAGAGTGGGTACAGACAGTGGGTATAGACAGTGGGTACAGAGAGTGGGTATAGATAGTGGATACAGACAGTGGGTATAGACAGTGGGTACAGACAGTGGGTATAGGCAGTGGGTACAGACAGTGGGTATGTGGGTACAGACAGTGGGTATGTGGGTACAGACAGTGGGTACAGACAGTGGGTATAGACAGTGGGTAGAGACAGTGGGTATAGGCAGTGGGTATAGACAGTGGGTACAGACAGTGGGTACAGACAGTGGGTATAGACAGTGGGTACAGACAGTGGGGTATAGACAGTGGGTACAGACAGTGGGTATAGACAATGGGTATAGACAGTGGGTATAGACAGTGTGGTCTGCTGTGCAGAAGTGACTGAGAGCCTGTGCAAACAGCCCAAACAGGGAGAAAAGAGAAAAGGGAGGTGTTAGAGCCAGGATCTTTGTTTTTGTTCAGAGTGTAAGTAGTTTAGCGGCCAAGGAATAAGGGATAATTACAGTGAAATGAACAGTGACATCTTGCCAGTGTGGGAATCCAGGTGTAGATGCCAGAGGATTAATCTTTTTTTTTTTTTTTAAGTGTTTACATTAATATTGCTTTCCTTTGTTCATCTGCATTTTGCTTTGCTGTATTTTGGCTTCCATTTCCTGGCACATTTTGAGCATTCAAAAAGGACCTTGTTTACTTGTTCAACTTGGTTGCACCAGCATATTTGCTCTTACCTGCCACAACCAAAAACCAAAACTAGATCACACTCCGACAAACGTGAGTAAGCAGGTCTATTAGAAGTATGTTGAGAATGTGGCTGGCATCTCAAAGGGCATTTAGAATACATACTGGAGCTCAGCCACTGTAGGAGGAGACAGCAAATTAATATGCAGCTTGAAGGAATGTTGTCAGACCATCAGAAAACACAATGTGGTTAATTAGACGCAAACGCTGGGTTCATATAGGCATAGAGTTCATACATGTAGAAGTTGACAGAGACGGCACTACAGGACAGGCAGAGAAGGCTGATCACGTTAGTCGTACGACAATGACAATCTAAAAATTGAAAGGTCTAATGGGAAGGCAGTGCAGTGTGTACTCGGAAACCCCCCTAGACAGGGCCCCATGTGTAGCAGCAGACACAGGTTGCTTTGTTTGAATTAAGAGGCGGCTGTCAAAATGGATTCATCAAAAGCAACAAGAATAGGAAAACAGGAAGTGGGACAGTGGTAAGTAGGGTTGCCACACATTCTGGTTTTCCTGGGATTGTTCTCTTTTTTGAGTGACTGCCCGGGAAAATGACTATTCTTTCCTGGGACACGAATAGTCCCAGTTTTTCTAAATGTCAGGGTTCCAAATGAAATCGGATTCTTCTATTGTTTGTTCCTCTTTACGTTTAGACAATCACATGTCTGTAAACAGGTACAAATGAGTCAAACACAGTGACGATTGGCCATATGCCTACACTTCTTTTTAATTAGAACAGAAATACAAAAGTTTACCATATCACCTAGAAACTGTTGCATGGGTCATCAGTCTGGCCATTGACTTCAACGACCCCACCGTGGGAAAGTTCAGCTAGCTACTAGCCTAGAGGTAAAAATCAGACAAGTAACCAGCAGCAAAAAATCTATATTATATATATACACAACAATATACAACGTACAACTCTGGGCAAAAAGATAGCACTTTTCTGAATGGATAAACACAAGGAGACCCGTTCTCCACCACACGTAGGAACCGGATGTCAGTGAGGTTGGTCAAAGCAGATCTCCAAGTTAGGTTAAACTTTAAAGTGGCATGCTTAGATTTTAAAGCATTCATCGAGGGGCAGCAAAGACTTCTGCATGCAACAAAAAGATGAAAAGTACACGTGGAGAAAGAGGTGAGAAATGTCTGCGTTAGGTTGCCCAAATTCATTAAGATAAAAAGTTGTTTATAATCTATTATAATATAACTTCCGGTAGGCTAATCGTGTTTTGACTTGTATTTTTAAATCTGTATTTAATGTAGAAAGGGACAGCAGCAGAGTCCAGAGTGAGTGCACCTGGAACCCCGGGGGCTGGCCGCGCATAGGTGCCTTAATACCCTCAGAAGAGGGGAAGAACCTATGGTTTTTTATTTTTGTTTGAGCCTCCTTTTTGTGAATAAACACACCCTTTAGTGCTTAAAACTGTCTTGTGTCCTAAAACTGTCAACATAGTATATTTGCAAATATGGTTTAACTTTGCGTGTCAAGTTTTTCACAAATCAAATTGACATTTTTACATTTTAGTCATTTGGCAGACACTTTTAATCCAAAGTGATTTACAAGTGCATAGGTTCTTCCACAAGTTAAAGCATTACATCCATAACTAGTAAAGTATACATGAAGTGCTGTTCTAAACCAAGTGCAAATTTTATTATTATAAAAAAAAAATTTTTTGGGTTAGACAAGAGGGATATTGGAAGGGGGGGGGAATCAGGAGGGAGGACTAAGGTACAGTTTGAAAAGGTGTGTTTTCAGTCTGCGCTGAAATAGGGGGAGGGATTCTCCTGTCCTGACAGTGGTAGGCAAGTCATTCCACCACTGAGGAACCAGAAGGGAAAACAGGCGTGAACGTGCAGCTCGACCGCCAGGTGTTCATAGAGAGGGAACCATAAGGCGACCAGAGCTGGCAGACCGGAGTGGTCTAGCTGGGGAGTAGGGGGTGATTAAGGATTGTATGTAAGTTGGGGCAGTCCCCTTCGCAGCCTGAAATGCCAACACTAGGGCCTTGAATCGGATGCGTGCGGCAATAAGAAGCCAGTGGAGGCCAATGAGGAGCGGGGTAACATGAGCCGACCTGGGCTGACTGGTGATCAGGCGGGCTGCAGCATTCTGGACCAGCTGGAGGGGCTTGATGGCACAAGCTAGGAGACCGGCTAGGAGGGAGTTGCAGTAATCCAGGCGGAAATGATGAGCGCCTGGACTAGGAGCTGGGTGGCTTTCTCTGTCAGGAGATGATGGATACGGCGTATATTGTAGAGGAAGAACCTGCAGGTTCTGGCAGTGGAGGATACATGTGGAGTGAGGGTGAAGTGGTTATCAAGAGTCACCCCAAGATTCTTGGCCGTATGGAAGGAGGATACAACCAAGTCCTCAACAATCAGTGAGAGGTTGATTGTCGGAGAGGACTTAGCAGGGATGTAGAGAAGCTCAGTCTTGGCAAGGTTAAGCTTCAGGTGGTGGGAAGTCATCCACGTAGAGATATCAGCCAAGTAGGCTGAGATTTGTGTGGTGACCTGGGTATTGGGGGGAAAGAAAGAAAGAGTTGGTGGTCATCAGTGTAAGAATGGTAAGAAAAACCATGGGAAGAGATAACGGAACCAAGAGACATGGTGTATGGAGAGAAGAGGACCAAGAACTGAGCCCTACGGGACTCCAGTTTGTAGGGGGTGGGGGTCAGAGACTGAGCCGCTCCAAGTCACCTGGTACGAATGACCAGAGAGGTAGGAGGAAAACCATGTCAGTGTAGATCCTGTGACACCCATCCCAGACAGCGATGAGAGCAGAATCTCATGGTTGACTGTATTGAAGACGACCAACAGGTCGAGGAAGATGAGGACACAGGAGAGGGATTTGGCTTTAGCAGAGTGGAGTGACCGCGAGCAGGGTGGTCTCAGTGGAGTGGCCACTCTTGAACTGGTTGGGATCGTGGAGATTGTTCTGGAGAAGATAGGTGGATGGTTGGGAGCAGACCGCCCATTCCAGAGTTTTAGCTAGAAAAGAAAGAAGAGAAACAGGCCGTACCAGAAACCAGAAATGTGGCAACCCTAGGTGTACCAGAAACTGAGAAGGAAAAAAAACCCCACGCTAACCCAATGATGGAATTTAGCGACGCCGAAGGGGGTTTTGCGTGGTTGTCCTTCTGGTGTTGCTTGAAGAATATTAGTAGGGTTAAATAGTAATGACTGCTATGCGGAGAGTCTAGATCAGCTAAAGAATAAACCATGTTACAAAGACAGTAGTACCAGTCTGCCTTCCGCTCTTTACTGGTCTGGGCTGACCAATAATCTCCACAATAGGGTCAATACATCTACCTTCGTTATCTGACTCCATTTAAGATATAATTTAGAAATTTGGGTTTGAAAAATACGCAAACCTCGGGAGTGAATACACTCGACTCATACCTGCACCACCATTACTCAATATATGCTCCCAGGATTAGCATTATTGCTGAAATCTCAGTTCGGTGGAGAACTCAGAGGCTGAGGGTCTAGCCAACACAATACATGCAAAACACTGCCATGATAGTGTTGTAATACAGTAATTTGACAATGGGTGTCACTAATGTGCTGTACTGCCCTCTAGTGTCTGCTTGTAGTTCCGGTTGGATCTCTGAATAAAAACACGTAAAAACTTCAATAGGTTATGGGCCCAGAGCATCGCTAAAAAGCTTTTTTGTTAGATAAACGGTGTTGTGGAATTCACAATGGAAGATAAGCTGTTTATTGACAAGCTGAGCGAACCAGAGAACTGGGCAACGTGGAAATTTCAAATGGAACATTTGTTGAAAGCGAAAGGACTATGGGGCATGGTAATGGAGACGGATATCCTGGCCGCGGATGCTAACGCACACGTAGAAGCAGAATTTGCTAAACGGAGAGAGAAGGCATTCTCTGTGTTAGTGCTGAATGTAAGTACACCCCAGTTGTATCTAATAACAAGCTGCCAGACACCAAAAGAGGCGTGGAGCATGCTGAAAGGACATTTTGAGAAAGATAAACTGTTCGTGAAGAAAAAATATTTCAGATGTGAAATGAAGGAAGGAGAAAAATTAAGTGAACATCTAAAACAAATGAAGGAACTGACTGATCAGCTAGGAGCAATCGGTTCCGTGATTGAAGAGGAAGACGAGATTGTAACACTCCTGGGTAGCTTACCACCAAGCTATGCTACAATTGTCACTGCGCTAGAAACAAAGATAGACAATTTGACACTGGAATTTGTTCAACAAGCATTAATAAATGAAAAGCAAAAGGGAGTGAATACTACTGATATCTCCAGTGGTGCTACATCAAGTGGTGCATCAGCCATGTCATCACAGTTTCGTGGAGATATGCAGGCTAGCTCCAAGGCAGTGGGCGATGAAAGACCCAGCTCGTGGAGATGTTACAAATGTGGGAAAGAAGGACATATCCGTGACTGTCCAAGTTGGAAAAAGAAAAAGAAAATCCACAAGGCCAAAAGCATGGTGTGTGAGGATGCAGAAGACTCGTCCGAATGTGCCTTTGTCGCTAAAGATGCAAACCCGACTGAGAAGCCACAACAGGTCCAATGGTTGATTGATTCAGGAGCATCAAAGCACATGACATGTGATGAAGAAATTCTTCAAGACTACCAGCAATTCTCAAAAGCACAGTCTGTGAAACCCGGTGATGGCAGGGTGGTTGACGCCCTAGGACTTGGCAATGTCAGACTGAGAATGACTTTCAAAGTCAGTGATGTAAAAAATGTCACAATGTATGACGTGCTGTATGTTCCAAAGCTATCTGGGAATCTATTCTCAGTGGGAGCTGCTACAAGAAAAGGAAACACAGTGCCGTTCAAGAAGTCTCGCTGCTACATACGTTGGAAAGATGGAACTCTACAAGGAATAGGAACACAAAGATCTGATGGACTGTATCAGCTGGATGTCGAAGGAAGTTTGTCTGTCTGTTATGGTGCATCAAGTGCATCAGTATCAGCCAGCCTGGGTCACACCACCAAGCTGAAGGAAATGAAGGATCTGGTGAACGGAGTGGACTTTTCTGCAGAGAAAGAGGTTCCTTTCTGTGAAGGATGTGTGGAAGGTAAGCTGTCTAGAAAGCCATACAAGCCAGTGGGAGAAATCCGTTCCAAATGCTAGTTGCAGCTGATGCATAGTGACATCTGTGGTCCCATGCAGACTGAATCTACAGGTGGAGCAAAGTACTTTGTGACTTTTATCGATGATTACTCTAGATGCTGCAAGGTATACTATAAAAGTGAAGTCCTTAGCAAATTCAAGGAATTTGAGAAAACATTCTCAAATGAGTGTGGGCAGAACATCACAAAACTGAGAACAGACAATGGGGGTGAATACACATCAAAGGAGTTTCAAGAATATTTGAAGGCTCAAGGTATCCACCATGAAATGACTGTACCTCACTCACCACAGCAAAATGGAGTTGCAGAAAGAAAGAATAGGACATTGATAGAAGCAGCTAGAAGTATGCTGTCTCATGCTAAGTTGCCAAAGATGTACTGGGCAGAGGCTGTAGCAACCGCAGCTTACATACAGAACAGGCTGCCAACATCTCTCCTGAAGCAAGAGACACCCTACGAGAGATGGTCTGGCAAAAAACCTGACATGAGTCACATGAGAGAGTTTTGGTTGTGTTGCTTATGCACATATCCCTGACATAGAAAGAAGAAAACTGGACAAGAAAGCTGTGAAGCTTCGTTTCATTCATTCGTCGTGATGTCATCTTTAATGAATCAGACTTCGACTGGAAACAGGAAGTGGAAGTAACCTGTTCAGAGAATAAGGTAACCATGAACACAGATGAGAGTGGAACACAAGATGATGAGATCGCTGTCGATGAAGCTACTAGAGAAGGCGGCAGAATCAGAAGGGCTCCAAGGAGATATGGATATGAGGAGTTTGCTGATATAGTGACTGTTGATCATTATGCCAATGTGTGTCGTGTCACAGAGCCAAGCACACTGAAAGAAGCAATGATGAGTCCTAATGCAAAGGAATGGCAGGAGGCGGCTGACTTGGAATATGAGTCGCTGCTGGAAAATGAGACGTGGGACTTAGTGGATTTACCAAGGGATAGGAAGGCTACAGGATCAAGATGGGTGTTCAAAGTTAAGCATCATAGTGATGGACAAGTGGAGAGATACAAGTGCAGACTCTTCACCAAGGGCTACTCTCAGGTGTATGGTGCTGACTATGATGAAACCTTTTCACCCGTGGTACGATTCAGCTCAATTCATACATTACTGTCCATTGCCATCCAGAATAATCTACATGTGCACCAGATGGATGTCGTGACTGCATTCCTAAATGGACACCTGGAAGAAGAAATCTACATGGAACAACCAGAGGGATACATCAAACCAGGGCAGGAAGACCTGGTGTGCAAAATTAAGAAATCAATCTATGGACTGAAGCAGTCTCCTCGCTGTTGGAGCAAGACTTTCACAGAGTTCATGAACGATATTGGATGATATTGGATTCAAGCAGAGCACATCATCCCTGTGTGTTTGTGAGATCAAGACAAGAACTTGAGATACTCGCTGTTTATGTGGATGATCTGATTCACGGAGTCAATTGCTAGCATGAACGAGTTGAAAATGGCTCTCAAGAAGCTCTACAAGATGAAGGACATGGGCAAACTGTCCTATATCCTGGGCATCTCTGTTGTCCAAGACAAAGCAAAGAACTGTGTCTGTCTTCATCAGAAGCATTACACTGAAGCCATTCTTCAGAAATAGGGGATGGATAATGCAAATCCTGTCGCAACCCCTGCTGATGCCAATGTCAAATTGAAAAAGAGTGATGGTGTCAGTAAGCCTGTGGACCAAAGTACCTATCAGTCCATGGTAGGAAGTCTGCTGTATGCTGCGATGGCCACACGACCAGACATAGCTCAAGCAGTGAGTACTGTGTCAAAGTTCAACGCAAATCCAGATGCTGCACATCTGATTGCTGTGAAGAGATTCTTCGATACAATAAAGGTACAGCAAACCTTGCTCTCAAGTATGAGTGCTGGAGTCTGGAACTTTGATGGGCTTCTCAGATGCTGACTGGATGACCGCCGCTCAACAACCGGCAACATATTCTTACTGAGTGGCGGAGCTGTGAGTTGGCTTAATAAGAAACAGGCAACAGTTGCACTTTCAACAGCAGAAGCTGAATATGTAGCACTCAGTCAAGCTTCTCAAGAGAGTATCTGGCTGAGACGATTACTGAATGATCTCGGAATGGATGCTACGCCTACAGTGATCCTGGAGGACAACCAAGGAGCCATTGCAATCGCGAAGAATCCAGTGGATCACTCAAGGACTAAACATATAGACATTCGCTACCATTATATCCGTGAATGTGTGCAGAATGGGCAAATAGAACTGCAATATTGCCCAACAAATGACATGAAGGCAGATATCTTGACCAAGCCACTGACTAAACAGAAGTTTGAATATCTTAGGAGAGAGATTGGGCTTTTCCCTATGTAATTCTGTTTACTGTAATAGGCACTGTTTTGTTGAGTAAGAAAACGGTAAGCAAGGTAGAAGTAGTAAAAAAAGGAACCTTGCAAGTTTTTTTTTTTTTGGTCTAAAGAATTAGTATCTTGACATTATTGGTGAAGGAGAGCATGGCTCTTAGTAATATCATTTAGTGTGAAGTGCCTTAATGCCATTGTAAAATTTAGTGGGAGTGTTGTAATACAGTAATTTGACAATGGGTGTCACTAATGTGCTGTACTGCCCTCTAGTGTCTGCTTGTGGTTCCGGTTGGATCTCTGAATAAAAACACGTAAAAACTTCAATAGATAGTTGCGAGCCCAGGTCGGCTTAGCATTAAATGGGATCCTTAGAGCTAATTTGACAGGAACCAGCGCCGTAATGCCCATGGGTTCCCTTCGCAACAAATTACAAGAGCCATGCGACACCAATCCTGGGCCGAACTTGACGGCCTCACAGCTTAGAACTACCACGGATGTACCAAGCCGCTGATCAGTCGGTCTTTAGCCACCATTTCCCCCTGAGTATTCAGTTGTAATTTAGGCTGAAAAGGTACAAGATGAATTAGAGTCATGGAGATCACGCAAGTTACAAACAAAATAGTTTATTCGCAGACGGGTAGGTTATTAGCTTTAGAATTCCAATAGTCAATTACAGATCCACAAAGTAAGAATAGAGATAGAGTAAATCATCATACCTAGCCTGCTTTGGCTACACACAAACAAAGAGTATAGAATATGCCGTGTATGGGAAGCCGATTACGATCTTCCTGATACTTACATATACGTACAATATGTTGTGTGGGAAGTCGAATACGATCTTCCGTTGCTACACATACATAGAACGTGCTGTGCGGGAAGCCGGTTACGGTCTTCCCAGATTGGTCTGTCTCCCTTGCTTTTATGCCAAATCATACGTTTGAAACCAGGCGGCAGTGCCATAAATCAACTTGGAGGGGTGGTCAAATCTGGACTTTAGACCCCCACCCTTGGGGGTTGTTAAGTAGGGAAAATGAGATGATTACCAAGAGAGGACATGTAGGTTTTCCCTTGAGTTACTGAAAATATGGTTTATTAAACTCCATTTGGTATGAAATGTATCTCATCCGATTCCTTGATTTTACCAAATCACATCCATACCAAACAGATTACCTTTATGTCTTATTATGTTGCAGTTATCATGAAACTTCCCTCCTGATTATCCATTTTACATGCAATTCCTGTTACCATTACATGAGACTTAATGCAATAATACAAGGATCACATGGACAATGTTTTCAAGGTTTTACCGGGTCTATTTACTATCTTAATAGCAGTTTTGAATATTTAATCTAGGAGAGCAGTCACCGGTGTAATGACAGCAGTACCCAAATGAGGGCACTGTGGCATTGTCCGGAGTCTTTCCCCTTGGAAGTCACCAGGTATGGGGTCACAGGGAGGTCACCAATGTTCGGGAGGATTCTTTTCCCATGACCCAACTGGCCTTGGACCGCTCATACATCTTAACTCCCCAACAGGTAGTCTAAACAACATTGAAACCCCAGCTCTCAGGCCCCTCACAAATGGCAGCCCTTCCTGACCTTAACCACTATGCTACAGGCCACCCCATCATATCTATGAATGCTGTAGTTGGGAGTTTTCATGATAACTGCATTATGCTGTAAATATGTATTTGTGCCTCTCATGGTAATATACCTTTTGGATAAACCTGATTTTGGTCAATTAAAGGAAAGGAGACACTCCAGATTGCTTGGTTTCTTCTCCTTATCTCCAAAACCTAGGCATTAGTTCTTGACCCTAAAAACGGGTCACCCATCTGTAATTTACAGCCAAACTCCTAAACTGGCCAGGGAGCTAAAACACATGGCTTCTACAGAGACAGCTTTTGCCCAGTTTCCCCTCGGCTCCTGAATGGTTATGATATCAAAGGTAGACCGTTACAAAAACTAGACCATTACACCAGTCGCACTGAACCAATCAGAATAACACCAAACATTATTATATTCTGACCTGGGATTATCATGAAACATCTTTATGCCATCTCCAGTATTCCTGTGCTCTAACCTGTAAGGAATGTGAGAAAAGGGGGGCTCCAGGAATCCTTCTCTAGCTCTCCCCCACAGGCATGTGTGCCAAAAGGTGGGGGCTAACAATTCATGCTCCGAGAGGGGGAAGTCAGCAAGCTGACCAGCGCATGAGACCAAATGTTACTTATGACTGGCTTACAGCGCTGAGGTGATCAATATATGCCAAAAGATACTGCCTTCTGAGAGGGAAAAGATTCCTGATGCAGTTGACATTGCTCATCGGGTCAGCAGGCGGTGCCAAGACGACGCTACACCCTGCGGTATTATTCTCAGATTCATTTCTCGACGACACAGGGATGCAGTTTGGAAGGGTCCCAAAAACAACGGCTTCCTTCAGAGCAAAAATCTATGCTTTAGGACCTAACAAAGGAGGACAGAGATCAGAGACAAAAACTGTGGCCCATCATCAAAAAGTCACGAGGAGGGGAAACCAGCCTACTTTGTGGGAGGAAGAGGATTCATAAATGGTTCAGAAATGTACTCTTAAGCACTATTAGGCTTATCAGGGAAATTGATTTTTGTACAGGTTAGATTTTTTTTTAACTTCTCAGTTTAAGTTTTGAATGTTTAGGATGTATACAGCCTATTATTGAGAAACATTCTTTTATCTTATGTTACATTACTACTGATTCCTAATTATTTAGGGGAAATTTATGATAATGACCCTATTACTGCCCAAAAGTGAAGAAATACAGCCAACTTTACTTATAATAAGATGTTCAATAATTTTGCTTAATAATAATAATAATAATTCTAAATTGGTGCTGACCTCGGTTACATGATTCCAGACTATTTCCGTTTAAGAGGACTTAAATCATAACTTTTACATTTGTTTATTATTCTTCATATTAATCTGTCAACTTTATCTCTTGTATCACATGTTAAACGTAAGGTTTTTTTTCTACAAGAATCTCATTCTATCTTAGATGATGCCAACTGGAGATCTCAATGGAGTGACTCATTATGGCTCTGTCATGGTACAGAACACTCAGCTGGGGTGGCTTCTTTAAAAAAAGGTTTCATGGAGATGTCCTTTTTACTGAATGGGATCCAAATGGTCACTTTATTTTCCAAGCAGTTAAATACAACAATCTAATATTCATAATAACTGATGTTTATGGGTACAACACAAAAATGAAAAAAACGATAGTCTCTTGAAACCATATTGATGAAGTTAAAAAAGAAGTTACAGAAATTATATTATACTTTTGGTCTAAAGCTAGAGAAGAAAAACAATTTGGAAGTAACTGGAACTCTTAAAATTTGAGGTTGGAAAATTCTTGAGAAAATTTGGTAATCTCAGAGCCAAATCCAGAAGAGAGGATATATAGTCTTTGGGCTTACCAGGTTATCACAAAAAAGCCCAGGAGGAAAAATTGGAACTAGCTAATTTGCAACATAATCTAGATAATATTATACAGCTAAAAAGCCAAAGGTGCATTCATCAGGTCTAGAAGAAGGGGAACAAAATTTGCATAAATTTAGAAAAACATCATTCCAGTAACAACAATATCAATAGATTGAATATTAACGGGGTTGTTGTAGAGGACTACAAAGCTATTTCAAATTACTGCAGTACTTTTTACAAAAATGTATAGAGCGCCAAATTCTGACAAATATCATCTGATCATCTGAAAAATGAAATGGAGTTATGTGATAAACCTATTATGAAGAGCTTAAGAATGCAATTTCTCTTAAAAAAACAACAAATCACCAGGTATTGATGGTCTAACTTCAGAGTTTTATAAATCGTTTGCCGATGAACTGTTTCCTTTTTTATTTGAAGTATTTGTAGAAAGTGTAACAAAAGAACATCTCCCAACCACCATGACTCAAGGACTGAGTACTTTAACCCAACAAAGACATATTATTTATTGACAATTTTCAACCAATCTGCTTGCTCAAAAATTATTACAAGGTACTTGCTCTTCTACTGGTTAAGTGAATTAAAGGTTTGTTGGACTCGATTATTGAAGAAACACAATCAAAGACACATAACAAACAATATCAGGCTTGTTCTAGACATTTTAATTATTCAGACTTGATTGGGAATAATGGTTTCATATTATTCTTAGACTTTTGTAAAGCCTTTGATACGGTGGAACATTAATTCATCTTTCAATATCGAAAGAAATTTGGCTTTTCTACAGCTATTAAAACTTTGTTTAAGAACAGTAACAGTTCTATTAAACTAATAGGTGGTACATCCCCCAGATTTAACCAATCTGGAGGAATTAGGCAGGGTTGCCCCATCTCCCCATATCTCTTCCTGATAGCTTCTCAACTTTTGGCCAATCAAATTAAATCTAGTGTTATGAAAGGTATTTCTATTATGTATAGAGAATTAATTATAACAGCTAGCAGATGACACCACACCATTCTCACAAAACGAAAATCAAATCCCTATCGCCTTTGAAGTAATCAGAGGCTTCTCAAAGGCTTCTGGTCTATATTTGAATATAGACAAATGTCAGTTTATGCCGATCAAAGAGTGCTCTAAATCTGTTCTTTATAGTATCCCAAAAAAAATGAAGTACTGTATTTTTAGGAATAGTCATTTCTAAAGATCAACACAGGAGAATATCTTTACATTTTAATCCTATTTCACAAAAGACAAACATTTTTTTTACTTATGGCTCTTAAGGGCTCTCTCATTGAGAGCAGCATTGTATGCAGCAATGGCCCTGCAACTTGATAACCAATCAATAAAAGAGATTGACAAAGTGCTTTTCAATTTCATATGGAAAGGGAGGACACATAACTTAAAAAATACAGTTCTCATGAATTCTAATGAGAATGGTGGGCTTAATTTTTTGAATTTTTCTACCTTGAATAATACCTTGAAGATAAATTGGCAAAAGCAATTTTTCGGAAACCCGGCCTCCATCTGGAATGTGATACCTCTACATATTTTATCTGAACTAGGTGGTTTAAATGTTTTCCTGGTTTCTAATTATAGTATTGAAATGTCTGCCTTTCATCGACAGGCTTTCTTGTCTACAAACTTTACTTCTCACCTCATAACTATCTCATATTGTCAGGGTTGGGAGGTAGTACCGGTCGTGACCACCAGGGGGCCCTCATTAGTGCCAAGGGAGCCTACCTCCTGAAGGTATTTAAAGCATTCGCTGACTATCGGTCTACGCTTTGGTGTCAACTGTGCGCTCTTGCACCAAGCTGGTAAGCACGCTGTAGAATCGGTACTTATGAGTCAGGTATCGTGCTGGTTTGGGTTTCTTTCACTATTTTCAAGAAAAGGTAAGGGAGGTGCTCAGTTTGCTAGTGCGTCGTTTTTGGGTTTTTTCTCGCTCGTGTGAGCTTATGGGTGAGGGACGTTGTCCCCGGTAATTGTATTTTGGTTGGTGTTTTTCCTGAGCTGCGACTCAAGGTTCTTTATTTTCGTGCCTAGTGTTTTTACTAGGTTGTTTTATTTTGGTTCCCGGTCTGGTCCCGGTTGGGTTGTTCGCCCTGGTTTTCATGGGTCGTTTTATGTTCTGATAGCCAATTTTGGGCTTTCTTTTATTTGGTCGGAGTTTGTCTCCTGGTTATTTTCTGTTCCTCCCTCTGTTCCGGGAGTTGTCCCTCTCCGTATTTGTGTTCTCCCTGTTCCCCTATCTCCCGGGATTTTGTGGTATTACCCTAAATCGCTCCTGGCTCTCCGCCAGTCCCTGGCATTACACATATGGAATAAGGACATTTTGTATAAACGTAAGTCTCTCTTCTTGGAATATTGGTTTCATAATAATATTATATTAGTAGATCAGTTATTTAATTGGGAGGGTTTTATTTTCACTTATCAGGAGTTTTTATCTGAATATAATATACCAGTATACCTGGGGATTATGCCAAAGTTATGGAAGCTTCTTTTAAACTAATTCATAAATTCTACCCAGCTAAAAGCTGCATTGTAAGGAGGTTTAAAAAAGACATTGATGTAAACTGTAGTTTGTGCCATGAATGTCCGGAAATTTATTTTGGCATTGCCCAATTGTGAAGAATTTTTGGCAAAACCATTGCGTTTTTATTATTGAAAATATTGATATCAATTTCTCTTTACTTTGGAGAAATGTACTGTTTGGTCTGTTAAAATATAATGTCCAGAAAAATATTTCTGTATGCATAATTCATTTTATCATTATGATGGCTCAATTCTATATCCATGTATGTACATTCACAGGTAACAAACCATGCTTCATTGCCTTTAATAGAAATCGAACAATACACTGATTCACAATACGACAGTCTATCAAAAAAAAGCTATTAAAACTATAACTGCTTGTACTATATTAAACATCTTTATCTAGATTTGTATCCCCCTAGCATTGATTTAAAATAATAATTAAGAATAATAATGTCTTTATTGTCTGCTTTATTTTTTCTTTTATTTTTTTCTTTACCTCTTTTCACACATGGTTTTGTGCAAATGTTGAATATAATGACTGCTTGTACTTTTTTTTTTTGTACACCAGCTTGTTAATGCAAATATTGAAATGTATTTGCATTAACTCTAAGAGAGTGCATGTGGTTCCTATTGGACTCATATAAACTCTGAATGAACACCGGACAGTGTATATTTGTTAAGATGTGAATGAAGGTTTGCTTCATCTGCGTCCCATGCCCAAGTTATGCTACTCCAAAGTAATATCCGTCGATATTAGTCAATACAACAAACAGTTGAGATTTAGCTTCACTTACCGGGAAAGTCGAAAGTATTTTCACTGAAATTCGTTCACCCAAAACGTTTTCCTACAAAGTGTGTCGATGCAATCTTAATCTTTTTCATACTGAAGCTCTAAGCTGGTAGCGTTTGACTCTGTGAAAGAAAACAATTACCTTCCAGACAATTTTATAAGCAAGTAAATCGAAAGTATTTGTTAGTTTCGTTTGTGGGAGGCGTTGGGTGAGGAGAGAGACGTTTTAGGAGGCTGTACCATATTCTATCACATTACAGTAATATTCTATTGATATTCTGTTGGTATTGCAATAGCCGACATTATGAGACGTTAGCCCTGGTTTTGCTCGACATCTCAACATTCAAGTCTTCACTGATAACTGTTGGTCAAGCGATCAAACAATGCTGAAAGTAATCTCTGTGAAAAGGAATAATTTGCCACAAAACATAATGGAAAGTATTCCTGAGAACTGATTTGACTGATAAAAGTCCTTAAATATGGATTTTTCTTTCGTAACATTAAAAGTGTATGATGTAAAAAATAAGCATGATTTGTATGATTCAGGAATTACACTTAAGGTTGAAATTAAAGTCAGGTATTCCAGGACCTGGGTTGAGAACAGAGTGCATCCTTTGTCTTAGCTGATATACATTCCTAGTGCCAGTGGTTCCTTGTCTGTTCCTTGTGATTTTATTCATTTGACCTGTCATTCAATTGCTGATATTTGTCTATTCATCTTTTCAAATGTTTAAAGTGGACACCAATAATTCACAGAGCTGCAGTATTTAATTTATAACCATCCTGTAATGTCTAAATATCAGTTGCATGAGTTATGTTACATTACATTACATTATTGGCATTTGGCAGACGCTCTTATCCAGAGCGACGTACAACAAAGTGCATACCCATAACCAGGGATAAGTTCGCTGAAAGACCCTAGAGGGAGGTACAATTTCAACTGCCAGTTTGGACCTGCTGTGGTTTACCCACCTCCTATCCAGGGGTGGAAATAATTATGGAACCTTGATTTTGGTTAAATCTATTTTTATTCAATGAATGTTTGACTTTGGTTGGGTCCATTGAAGGATTAATAAAGTGCAGTATTTTTCACATGTTCAGCATTTTGAGTTTATTTCAGTATCAGTAATCATATTATTATTATTATTATTTTGTTTTAGTATTTTGAGCACTGCCAGTCAGGGGTTCATTCTGGAGCCCACTGTACTGCCCATGAAAGACAGCATGTGAAAGCTGGTGTGTGTGACTTGCACATTCATTTTTTGCGCAACTAGCAGGTTATTCTGGTTCTGTACTCTTTCTCAGAAGGGCAGGTGTGGCACGTGTTCTGTTTACTTCCTCGTGCTGCGGCTTCAAGTGGGATTCTGGGTGGAGCAGGACCACATTCCTGCACTGGTATGATTCAGAGTGAATGTAGAAGGTGGGGCTCTGGGAAAGTACCTTGTTCTGTGTGTGTGTAAGTGGGGGGTCATCTCAGTGCACATCACAAATACATTGTGTGGAGTCACATGAATGATAGTTAAAGATGGCCGTCATCCTCTTACAGCTGTATGCCCCTGTAAGCTTATCAAGGTTCCCCACTCCCCCCCCTGAGGACAAAGTCCTGTATGTTCCTGGGCTACAGTGCTAGTCTGAACCCTGTTCATATTAGCCAATGCTTTGAACATTTATGATTTAGCTTCACTTACTGGAAAACTCTCTTCTGGAATCAGCTCACCCACAATGCTTTTCAAAATAATGAATTGGGTGGTCTGATACAAAAGGTGATATATCTAAGTTGTTTAACAAACCTAGATAAAAATACCAGGAAATAAAAGCTGGAACTTGGATCTGTCATCTCATGGACATCTTTTGTCTTCAAACTCAATTGTTTTACAACACATCACTTTACATTGTATGAGTAAGTCTGCTATTAAAAAGGTTGTTTCACTTTTGAGGTGAGCCATAACAGGCAGCCAGTGGAGGTTGCTGAGCAGGGGGGTGACATGTGAATGTCTGGGAACATTGAATACCAGACGGGCTGCAGCATTCTGGATCAGTTGTAGGGGTCTGATGGCAGATGCTGGAAGGCCAGCCAGCAGAGAATTGCAATAATCCAGGCGGGACAGGACCATTGCTTGGAGCTGTGCACCTTTAAATTAATTATGATTTTCAGGAAACTTGTACTTGTTTTTCATAATGTATTTGCAATTTTTATCTGTACATTTTCATCATGTGTACTGTGCAGTTTACTTGTTTTGTATTTCTTACGGTGTTGTATTCTCAGGGCACCATTGTAATAGAGCGCTTTGGGCTGAATTGGTCTCTTCCTTGCTAAATAAATGTCTAATTATTTCAACGATAAGGTACGGCATGACATATTCTATTGTTATAACAAAACATTATGAGATTTCAGCTCTGGGTTTGATCGATAGCTCAGCGCAAACTTTCATTATATCAGCTAAAAGTAACCTCTGTGAAAAGGACTATGCACAGAACTGTTACGTTCCATGTTGTTGTCTTGTGTTCCCTCTGTATTTCCCTCGGTTTTTACACCGCAGGTGGCAAATCACAATTCCATTCGCTGTCCCACCTGTCAATCATCGTCATCCTGGTCCCGCCTCCACCAATAACATCCTTCCTCCCCAAGATAAAAGCTGTTTGTTTTCTGCTGCTCAGATATCTCTCATATCTCTCTCATTGAGCGCTCACTTATATCTCACTTATCTCTCCTCTCTCACTGTTACCACTTGTGTATGTGTTTTTGAAACTCAGAACTTGTTATTCATTACATTACATTACATTATTGGCATTTGGCAGACGCTCTTATCCAGAGCGACGTACAACAAAGTGCATACCCATAACCAGGGATAAGTTCACTAAAAGACCCTAGAGGGAAGTACAATTTCAATTGCTACCTGTACAGCAAAGATAAGGACGAGGGCCCTTTTTTTTTTTTTTTTTGAGAACAAAGAAACAAAGAAACAGAGCAAAAGTGACCAAAGTTAACTATCCAAACACTGCTTACCTAGCCCCCTACTTGTGTGTGTGTCCTTGTCTGTGTGTATAGTCCCGGCCCTGGGGCAGGTAAGACAGAGGCCTCTATACGTCATTGCTACATGCAGGTGGAATTTTTCTATTAGACACATTAGGAAAGGGGTGGTTGCCAACTGTGTCATTTGCTATGTTCGATTAGTCAGAAAGGCTTTTGTTTGTTGCTGGATAAGTCAGTCAGTCTATCTTTGTTTCTAGTTTGGTTTTGTTTCATTTATTTCATTTATTTGGCAACATCCGTGTCTCTCGGCCTTGTGACCTATATGTGTTCGTACTGTAATACTTTTGTAAATAGCACTTTGTATAATACACCTTTTTGCACTTTAATTCTTGTCTGGGCCTCATTATTTACACTGAACACACTCAACACCCATCAGAATATGTTAAGCACTCCCTCCTAGCCCTCGACACCTGGGGGACGTAACAGGAATGCAATGGAGAGTATTCCTGAGAAATGATGTGACTGATTAAAAGTCCCTAAAATCAGGAATATAAATGTTTTGGCATCATGAAATTCTGTATGTATTAAACATGTTTGATTAAACCAATGAGCGTAATCTTCATAATTCAGGAATTGCACTGAAGTTTGGAGAAGTCAGGGGTACTCCAGGACCCAGGTTGAGAACAGAGTGCATCTTTCTGGTGAACTGATATATGCCTAGTGCCAGCGGTTCTGTCAGGAACCTGACAGCTGAGCTGAATTTGGCGGAGAATTAATTGGGGCTCGGCGTGCTCATGTATCCATGCGTGTGTGACGTGCCAGCTCCCAGGTTCGGAGTGCTTAGTAGGGGGGACTTGGGGGGAGTAGGTAGGGCGGGGGTGGTGCGAGGTTGTGGCATGCTCTGTTTTTTTTAAATAAATGAAATAAAAATGTTGCCTTTTGCTTGCTTTGTCCTGAGCTCCTTGTGGTGGGAGGATTTTGTACAGAGAATAATAGGACCGTTGAGTCAGCTGGTGCTTTTCCCGCTCCTGACAGTTCCTCGTCCGTTCCTTGTGATTTTATTATTTTGACCCATTCCCTGTCTGATTAGTTCAGAGATCACAGTGCTGATATTTGTATCTTTTCAAATGAACTGATAGTGGACACCAATAATTCACAAAGCTGCAGTACTTAATTTATAACCATCCTGTTATGTTCAAATATTAGTTGCATCGGTTATGTCAGTTTGGATCTGCTATGGTTTATCCACCTCCTGTTTCTCATGAAAGGTATTTAAGCATCCAGTTGTATTTTACTTACCACCTAGTCAGTCATCTACAACTATAGTTTTGTGCATTGTATGGATCTCATTAATAATACTACTTGTTGAACTAATAAAGTACATTCTGCAGCATCTAACTGATTAGTTTGATTATCTGTTTTTAGCATGCATGCATGAAAGACTGTGAGAGTCGGGGTGTGTGTGTAACTTGCAGACGTAGCAGGTTATTCTGCTTCTGTACTCTTTCTCGGAAGGGCAGGTGTGGCACCTGTTCTGTTTACTTCTTCGTGCTGCAGCTTCAGAGTGAATGCAGAGGGTGCGGCTCTGGGAAAGTCTTGTTCTGTGTGTGTGCGTGTGTGTGTGTGTGTGTGTGTGTGTGTGTGTGTGTATGAGTGTGTGTGTGTGTGTGTGAGCATGTGTGTGTGTGTGTGTCTGTGTGTGTATGTGTGTGTGTGTGTGTGTGTGTGTGTGTGTGTGTAAGTGGGGGGTCATCTCAGTCCAGATCACAAATACATTGTGTGGAGTCACATGAATGATAGTTAAAGACGGCCGTCATCCTCTTACAGCTGTATGCCGCTGTAAGCTTATCAAGGTTCCCCACTCCCCCCCCTGAGGACAAAGTCCTGGATGTTCCTGGGCTACAGTGCTAGTCTGAACCCTGTTCATATTAGCCAATGCTATGAACATTTATGATTTAGCTTCACTTACTGGAAAAACCTCATCTGGAATCAGCTCACCCGCAATGTTTTTCAAAATAATGAATTGGGTGGTCTGATACAAAAGGTGATATATCTAAGTTGTTTAACAAATCTAGATAAAGATACCAGGAAATAAAAGCTGGATCTGTCATCTCATGTTCATCTTTTGTCCTCAAACTCAATTGTCTTCATGGTTAATAGTGGCAGATAGTTTTAGAACACATCACTTTACATTGTATGAGTAAGTCCGCTATTAAAAAGGATGTTTCACTTTGTGTGCTCCTACTTTCGTGTTACAAATATGCAATGTATGTGTCAACAAGGGGGACTTTTTAACAGAGAGAGGGAGTAATACAAAATGTATTATCCTTAACTGGACATTTCCCTGTCATGTTAAAAAGTGACACATTATTGTTTTTGAAATATTTTTACATTACATTATTGGCATTTGGCAGACACTCTTATCCAGAGCGACATACAGTTGATTAGACTAAGCAGGAGAAAATCCTCCCCTGGAGCAATGCAGGTGTAATGTTTCTGTATTTGTTCTGTATGTTTTCATGTTTATTCTTGTTTATTATTCATTTTTCTTAGTTACCTGGTTTATGTTTTCCATTACAGTTCTCTATTGTCATCCCCTGTTATGTCTGCGTCTGAATGTTTACCAGTCTAGTCACTCCCCTGTCTGCTTTTCCCACTATTCGGGTGGGTAGTTTTCGGGTTTTCAACATTTTTTCTAAAACTCGCGATTGTTACTTCCTGCTTTCTCTTGGTAGTTAAATGTTGTAAAGCACGATTCTTACTAACTACTACTAATCTAGGTTTTGTACAGTACTAATCCGATTAATACACTCTGTCTAACTAACTAACTAACAATCACTTTTATTTGGTAGTTTAGAAATATTCACGTAACTAACTCACTAACGCTATCTCTGCACTTTTCTGTAATTCCGCCTCCCTATGCTATCCCTGATTACCCATTTAGTTTCAGCGAAGTGTTCGCACCTGTCTCTAACTATCATTACGTCTTCAAACTTTGCAAATGTCTACTCCCTAATCCGGAGCCGTATGTTTTACATGTTTTGTTTCGTGCATCCAGTCCGTGTTTTCGTCTCCCTCCCATTATTATGTTATTACCCTATTATGTTTCCCCACCTGTTGTCTATTTGTTTAGCCCACCTTTTTCTCTGCCCCACCTAGATTGTCACCTTCCCTCTTGTATTTAAACCTCATTCTCAGTATGCTTCTTTGTCAGAACGTTGATCTTAGTAAGTGCCGATTGTGTGTAAGCCTTATTATTGAGATTCATGATAGACACCCCTTTGCCTTGACTTCCGTACCTGCCTTGCCCTCTTGTTTTGTTTGCTCATCTGATCTTCTGGTTTTTCAACGTGTTATTTTGTATTTTTTGATTACGAGTTTGTTTTTGCCCTTTTGTACCTTCGCCCTGTGATTTCCTGGATTTTGACCTCTCGCTTGTTTTTTCGACTATTCTTTTGCTTTTCGTTCTTGGCTTTGTATTGGATCTCTTGGCTTTTGACCACTGAACATTAAACTTCGATTTTTGGATTATCCTGTGGTCTGCATCTGGGTTCTCTGCACCGTACATAACAGCAGGGTTAAGGGCCTTGTTCAAGGGCCCGACGTTGAGAACTCCATGGAGGAAAAAAAGAGAAACGCCCATTGTCCGCGGGGAGGACCGGACGGAAGAAACCAGACTCGGGACACACGTGAGCATAATATGCCAACCGTCTGCAAGCTGCCCCCCTGCACCTCTCTGTTCATAGACGGAAGCACCCCAGGGAGGCGACCGGAATAGAGAGGAGGAATGCCGAGCCTCTCACCACGCAGAGACCGAAGTTCGCCACCCAAGACCAAGATGAGCAAACTTTATCAATAGAATTTTGTCTTTTTCTTTTTTTTCAATCCCGGGAAGGAGGAGACTGAACGAAAAGCCAGGTTTTTGGTTCTACTAAATTCTTTATTTTTTCTCTTACGCTCTGAAGGCATCTGACAAATTAAAAAAGCGTGTTAATCACCGTTCTTGCTGGTCTGAGCTGAATTGCTTATCTCTTGTTGCGCTCACTCTCTCTCTCCCTCACCCTCAGCAGGTCACCACATATGGTGGAGAATGCGGGCAGAGTCTGAACCCGGACTACGGAGAGTGAACTGCAAGGAGAGAAAGTGATTCACACCACAGAGATGGAGGATGCCGTAAACACGCTGCTACGCTCCCAAGGCGCCCTACAGAAGGCCGTGGTGATCAATTCCAGCGGCACCACACAGAACCCCAATAGATGTGCTGCTCAAACAGACGCCCGATGATGAGGTTGAGGCATACCTGGAGATTTTTCAGCGTACGGCCCATCTGGAGAAATGGCCCCAAGACGCCTGGGAGGCCATTCTCGCCCCGTTCCTCAGTGGTGAGGCCCAGAAAGCCTACCGAGGCCTACCCACATCCGAAGCCCATGACTACCCCACCCTGAAGGCCGCCGGGAGGGCGTCGACCGGACGGAGGAGCCCCAACGGAGTGAGATGAGGCGGTGCATTAATAAAAGCATTTGCAGTCCTGGAGGAAAGCTTTCGGCTAAAGTAGAAAGTAGGATCTGGTGACACGACCAAGTTGTGAAATTTGAAAAGTAATTAAATAATAGTCTGATAACACAGGATTTTTAGGCATGACTGCTATATTTGCTATTTCTGTGTCATAAGTTAAGACCAGATCGAGAGTATGGTTATGGGAATGTGTGGACTGATGTATATGTTGATCAAAGCCAATAGATTCAGTGATAGACAGGAATGCTGATCTGGGATGATCACCTTCACTATCCATGTGAATATTAAAATCCCCTGCAATTACAACTTTATCTGAATTAACAACAAGGCTGGAAAGGAAATTTGCAAACTCAAGTAAGAAACCACTGTATGGCCCTGTATACAATTACAAGGACAAAACTGACTGCTTTTTTGTCCGGATGTGCAAAACTGAGAGCAAGCACTTCAAAAAAGTTAAAATCGAAGCCAGATCTCAATTTGATGATCGGTGATTCATTCATTTACAAAAGTTACTTTAGGAGCTAGTGATCTGATATTAATCAATCCAATTTTTAGCTGAGTTTGGTTAGCCACATAGGTAGAATGACACAGCCTTAATTTTTTTTAGATTAGCCATCCAGGCTTAGTTTAGGTGGGGGCACAGATACTATCTCAATAGTATGAAACCTGGGCAGCAGTTCTTGGGAACTAAGCTAATTGGAAGTGAGTGAACGGTGTGGAATATGTGGGTTAGATAGTGGATGGATGGATAAAAGTAATATTACTATGATACTTATAATTATTACATGTATGTGTGGATGGATATAAAGTGCAGGAATAATGTTTGTTTGGACAAATGCTAATAACATTATAAAGTAAGATTAATGTTTGCTCATGTTTTCTATTCTTGTACCCTCACAAAACTGAATGAATGAGGTTTCAGAAATTAAGATCTGTTGTATTTTTATTTCTCATGTTTTCTCACAGATATTTCAATCAAGACTTTATGAAGTATTGAAGTAATTAAAGTTATTTAAGGTGATTAAGTAATTAAGAGCAGAAATTTTTGTCTTCCTCTGGGCCTGTTTCACGAAGCAGTCATACCGAGCTAGCTGGAAACCGAGTAAAACCCAGAATGGCAAACATTTTCTTTGTTGGAGCCAAAAAGATTTTTGTTGCTATTTCATAAGACTTCCTATTGAGCTATAGTTACAAGTCATGATAGACAAACTTTTATTTTGAAAGTTGGGCCTTCCCAACAGGAGAGCGAGAATAAGAGGAAGTGATTGTCAGTTGGACAGGGAGCCTGGAAACGTGTGGAGGCGACACAGTTTTTCAAGCACTCACTCACATACAAACAGATAGAAAGCTGGAAGTATATTTTGTTTTTGGAACTTTGAACATATACACTGATAATACACAACATTTTGAGGAATACTTTCATTCATCGAATGGCCCGACGCTGTTTGGCTGGACCTAACCGAAGAGAATCAGCAAACAAGGAAGGTGCGTTGAAACAAGCTCCACACATGCCGGGTTGGTGGTTAAATTGAATTTTTTGATAGCCATCACATTCTTCTTTGCACTTCGTTTGCAATTCTGCAACACACTTCTTGCAAAACACTACACCCTGTTTCCTACATTAGACACTTTGAAATATCTTGCAATCATTGGAAAAACACCTCTATTCAAAATGCAAAACATACCTGAAATTATAACACTTATATGCTAATTGAACACCAATCAGTCTGAGCCTTAGCACTACAAATAGACCTCAGGTACTCTCACCTCTTTTGTGAGAACATTGCAAACATGAAGACAGTGAGAACAAGAGGATGAGGAAGAGGAAGAGGTGGACGCCGAAGACAAGAACAGAGAAGGGGACCAGGCAATAGATGGAGACATATTTCTGACGATATTATGCCCACTATGGTGGACCATGTCATAAATCATGATGAGGGAGGCTGAGAGTCCAGCCCAAACTGAGTCACTACACGGTAGCATCCATAATATGGACATTTACACTGGAGAACAGGTATGTCTTCAACTTTCTACACAAGACTGTACCAATGTAATTGTTGCACATCATTCTGCATCACAGGACAATACAATGTAGTCCTACAATATCAGGTCTGAGCTCCTCAAAGAAATAGGTATAGTGCTGTGAAGTACATGTAATGCAGTTTTGATGTTACTGTGTTACGACCTCCTGAGGCTGGAAGGCAACGTCTGTTCACCCATGAAGGGGAACTGGTCATTGTCACTAGTGTTGGAAAACCACAGCATCCGCCTACATTAACTATGAGAGCAAATCATCGCAGATCACACAACATTCCATAATCTGAACCGTGTCAGTATATCAACACTCTGCTGCATGATGACCAAGTCAAAGACCTTCACGATGACTATATGCAAGTAAGTGTCAGTGTACTATAGTACAGTAATGGCAGTAGATTGTGCCCTAGCATAGCACAGCACAGCATAGATGCATTCAGACAAAGCAGTATGTGACCGAGGCAGGTGCCCCCATTCTCGGGGTGGGTTGTCTGTGGGTACCTGCCTTGCCTGTAGCTTGTAGTTTTGACTGAATGTGCTTGATGAGGTGATGTGGTTAGACCCTAACAGAAGATCCACAATCCATCCACCCCATCCCTTATAATCCCTTACAAAACAATTTTTTTGTTTACCATTGCACTGTAATTTTACTGTCACTATTTTTGTTTCTGTGAGTTTACAGTAACATACTGTAATTCTTTTTTGTTGTAAAAACCTGCAATGGCAAAAAAGAAAGAAAAGAAAGCTGTATATATTTGTCTCTGAAGCCTTTCTATTTTTGTATTCATTGAAATGTGAGGAGATGGACTGGACTAGACTGGACTGGACTGGTAGTTAACCAGGCATTTCTGTGTGCTCACTGATTTTTTTATTTTTACTTATTTTTTGCGCCATTCTTTGCAAACTTAAAAAAAAATTCCATGATATCAGTAGTTTCTGAGACACTCAAACCACCCTGTCTGGCACCAACAATCAGTAAATCATAAATTTATTATTTATTAAATTAATTTCATTTGAACTTCATGAAGTCCTGTATTTTGCTCACTGCCTTTAACTGAGCTGCCACTAGATGATGACAAATCTAATTAACATCGTATCAACTGGAATGTGACGTTTATGGGTAAACTTTGCATTTCACATTTCACACACACACACACACTTTGAGGGTGAAACTGGCTGCTTCAGCAGTTGTTAAACTTTACCAGTGTAGCCTTATGACCATCACAATATAATGGGATTTTGTAGACTGTCAAATAGTAGCAGTACTAGCAAATAACCACCCAAATTAAAAAGAAACTGGCAGCTTTATGGGGTGGATTTGGCTTAATGAATGCAGATTAGATTTGCCAGGTCAGGTTTTGCTTTCTTTAGTTGTGTGTGAATGTGTTTTATTGCAGTTTTGGGACCTGTTTCTGTTTTCTTTTCTTCTTTTTTTGCTATATTTTGTTGCTTGTCCTTTATTAGTTTTTAGGACTTTTTAATAGATGACATTTTTCTTTTACCTATGTGTTTGTCTATATATTTCCCTGCCTCAGGCTTTGTTAAACTGTTTTTTCCATATTGTTTGTTTCTATTTCTTATTTCTCTTTTGCCTTTTGACATAAACATGCTTAGCCTCAATAAATATTTATACTATTGGATCTTTACTTTTAGAAGTTGTAGAATTATTATTGTAAATTTATCTGAAATTATTTTCGTTAACTTTTGCATTTCTCTAAGTATTACCTTAGGAGATTGTTGACTGTATTCAGCCGCAGCTGTGTAATCACTTAGCCTAAAGGTACGATCGGTAATTTCGGACTTCTAGCGGTCAAGAGAGGAATAGCAGCAACAAACACCTTCAAACCACAACATCCGCCCCGTCCCCCTTCTCTGTGAATGTGCTGAACTTGAAATGCCATTGACTGTGGCAATTAGAACTAATTTTCAACCAATGAACTTGAATTATTGTACAGCTATACAATGTTTTGATACAGAATGTTGGACGGTCAACGGTATATTGTGAAACCCGAATTTAAGGACGATAAACACAGGCAGAGTCAACATGTCAGTGAGCATTTTTTAATTATAGGATGGGATTTACAATGGTCTTGTAACAATGTTACCTATTGTGCCTTTAAGGATTAGTTACATTCAATAACATCCCTGTAGTCATCTTGCATGTGGATTGTATATTTGTAATATATGTAATATGTAAACAAATCATATATATATATATATATATATATATATATATATATATATATATATATATATATATATATATAACATTTGTGTAAGTATTTCACACAATTATTTTAATATATTTTATATCAGTTTATTTGTACATTTATCGTGTATCAACATCACTGTTATGTTCCTGTGTTCTGTGTGTTAGATTATCATTATTCTTGTAATTTATTATTTTTCATATTCATGTCTGGTGTTCTGTTTATATTCATTAGTCTTTGCACTCGTCTTCCCCTGTGATGTCTGAGTCTGAATGTTTACTAGCCCAGTCACAGTCTGCGTGCCCCACTATTTGGGTGTTTACGGTAGTTCCGGGGTTCAATCTTCTTTCCAATCTTGCATTCCTTACGTCCTGCTTTCTCTCCATTTCATGTTTGTTCATAGCACTAATATACTAATCCCAACTAACATAGAATTTGTACAGTACTAATTATACTAACACACTAATATGTTTGTCAAACTAACAAACTAACATTCACTAGTTGTGGGTATTTGTAATTTAAATCACTTAACTAACTTACTAATGCATCTCCAGTTTCAATTCTGTTCTGTAACTCCGCCTCCCTATTCTATCACTGATTACTGGCTTAGTTTCAGCGAAGTATTCACACCTGTCTCTCTGTATCTCTGCATCTCCTGATTCTCTGCAATTGTCTACTTTCTAGTCCGGAGCCGTTTGTATTACGTGTGTCTTTGTGAATCCAGTCCGCGTTTTCGTTTCCCCCTCGTTATTGTCCTATTACCCTTTCATGTGTCTCACCTGATGTTTATTTGTTAGACCGCCCTCACTCCCATGCCCCGCCTAGTTTGTCTCATCTATATCTGTCCTTTTCAGTTGCATGATGAGATTTCCTGTTTTGACCCCTGCCTGCTTCCCTGGACTATTCTTTGTGTATTGTGGATTTCTGAACCTCTGCCTTATTGGATTGAACCCACGGTTTTTGACTCTGCCCCTTCACCTGCTAGTAAACCTGCCATTTTTCTCCACCACTGTCTGCTTTTGGTTTGGTGGGTAGCACTGCCGCCTCACAGCAAGGAGGTCCTGGGTTCGAATCCCCGTCGGCCGGGGCCTCTCTGTGCGGAGTTTGCATGTTCTCCCTGTGTCTGCGTGGGTTTCCTCCGGGTACTCCGGTTTCCACCCACAGTCCAAAGACATGCATGTTAGGCTGATTGGAGAGTCTAAATTGCCCGTAGGTATGAGTGCGTGAGTGAATGGTGTGTGTGCCCTGAGATAGACTGGCGACCTGTCCAGGGTGTATTCCTGCCTTTCGCCCAATGTATGCTGGGATAGGCTCCAGCCCCCCTGCGACCCTGTTCAGGATAAGCGGGTTCCGATAATGGATGGATGGATGGATATTCTCTTTGAAATAGCCCATATGGTGTAGGTGTTAGCATAAAACAAACTGTTTAAACCTCAATTTACCATCCCTTATTATGCACCGACAGAATATTGTACAAAGATCAGGCATGCTAATTCAGAGACAGTGTGTATAAATGGTCATCGGTCATGATAGAGGTAAAAGTACATGAAAGTATGGATATGATTTTAAAAGTATAATAACTGGCTGATGGTATTATGATGAAGAAACACAGGAGTGTCAGTATCAGTGATCTGGAATTCTTGATCTTTGCGATGGTTTCATTCAATTGTCCCCTTTTAAGAAGCCTAGATTATTTGCACTGTATAAAACCCACATTTCTTCCATTCCATTGAACTAGACTGTGGCTGGATATGTGCTTAACCATTATGAGTTGTACCTGTGTGAGGAGAGTATTTAATATTAATTCCACTCAGAAGATCATCATCAGCCCTACTGAAACAGGAGCTGAAAGATCAATTTATTTTAATCTCCTGTTTTCATCTGGAAGGATTCCTTCAGGCTTTCCACGGCTTGGTCCTGGGTAATGTCTCTCCATTGGGGGGGAATGTCAGCAGGCTCAGCTTTATATTCCTGGGCAAACTGCTTGTTAAACCTGGTGAAGACGTACTTCCAGTAGTCTGAGGCCTGGATGCTGGTGTCAGGCTGGATGCGCCAGTCAGGGTAAATGCTCTGATACTCCTTGTATGGATGAAATTTCCACTCTGTTTCAGGCGACTTGAATTTTGTCTCACTGGCAACATCGGTGGAGCAGATGTCACACGCTAATTTCCTGGAGACTACAAATCTGCATCTCCCGATCCCCTGAGGACGGTGAATGGAGGCAAAGTGCTCTGTGTGGCTCTTGCCACCAGCTTCACAGGGGGTCTCACAGAAGGGACACTGCCTCCCACAGCCAAACACCCTGTTAAACAGCTCCTTCTGCGGCTGAAAGGGCAGTGAGGTCAGCCTGGCCCTCACATCCCCACCTTTCTGAAACTCTGCGGTAATGGACCTCTCCATTTCATCCACAAGCACCTCCAGACACCGGGAAAAGTCTTCTGGCTTGGCAGTGTTTAAAGCCAGGACTGCTCTGAGGGGGTCTTTAGGGATGACAAGCCCCTTCTGTAGGTCACTACAGATATCCTGAATGAACTGCTGAATGTGCTGGGCCTCCTCACCCCTTCCTGCCTCCTCACCACTTCCTGCTGCTCGATTACTGGCCTTCATCTCTGCATTCTTTATGGCTTCCTTTATTCTTTTAACCTTTGCCTTCAGGTGCCTGATCTCAATGTTCCTGAGGCCATCTCCCTCCGAGAACTGCTTAAACATCCGCTCCAATATCCAGTCCTGTACAAAAGTCTCATAATTATTCATGTATCTCACAAAGTCCTTAAAGTTATCATCTGAAAGTAGCTGCTTGAGGATTGAGAACTGGAAGAAGATTCGAGTGCTGAACTCCCTGGCGTTATGCCCTGTCAACACTTCATCCACAAGGTCAGGGCCCAGAGACTTGGTGATGTATTCCTTCACCGCCGGTGCAAGACAGTTGGAGGTGAACTCTTCAGCTTTCTTCTGACACTGGTCTTTTTTATGGAACATGTCCTTAAAGTCAGCACAGTACTGTGCCTTGAACTGTTCCAGACAGTGACGGGGGTCATTTGCACGGATAAAATTCTGATGCATTTGAAGAAACTCCCGTGCTGCATGTCCACAGATTTGGATCTTCAACTTGGCTTGAAACTCAGCACTTTCCAGATCACTGCACCTATCCAGGTTTTCATCTACCCTGCGAAGCAACTCTGTTATGTATGTGTTATGGTAATCAGATTTTGTTCTCACTTTCTCATCCACAAACTGCCTGCTGTCCTTGATGATGTGATCAACCTTCTCTTTTGTCTTTTCCTCCGGCTGCCCTATCAAGCATTTTATTGACTTCCAAAGCTTCTGCCACAATCGCGTATCTTTATGCTTCACTTTGAATGCCTCTCTTCCACATTCAAGCAAATTCCCCACTTCTGACAGTATTTCACGTACTGCGCCACCTTTTCTCTCTAAACTAACCCCCAGCTGGTTGTGGATGTCTTGCACAATGTCTCGTTCTTCCATGCCAGGGAACTGCAGCTCTGCCACAGTCTCATTCCACATCTTCTCAAATTCATCCTCCAGCAGTTGATCTGACTGCTCTTTTGCACTTTTCCTGCATTTCTCAATCAGGTCCAGCACCTTCTGCTCAATTGTGGCTGTGTGGTTTTTCTTGATTCTCTCTAACTTCAATAAACCCTTTCTAATCTCCACTGCTGCCTCAAGCTTGTTTTTCACAGAGTTATCTGTCTCCCTCCTGATGGTTTTGGCTGTGCTGATGAAGTCCTCTTTGAATTTCTCTACCAATTGAACATGTCTATATGGTCTCTCGTAGAATTCAGTGAGGTTGCCCAAAATTTGCTCTTCTTCTCCTATCAGTTTTAAGGAGAGCTCACTTTTCAGGCGGTTCAGCAAGTTGTCAATATTGGAAGGTGGCCGAGTCTGTGCTGCTTCTGTTACAAAGTTTGATACTTTTGTCTCAGCGTCCATCAACCAGGAGTACATGTTCTTCCTGAAGTCCCACTCCCATTTGTTAAACTCAGTACAAAGCTGAGTATAAGCTTCAGCCACAAGGCTGTTGCGGAAGCTGAAGATGAAGTTCTCATACTTCACTGCTTTCCATAGGCTCCTGGTCCATTCAAGGAACTCATTGATTGTGTGTGCTGAGCACTTTCCAGATTTTTGTTCCAGAAACATCTCAATCACACTTCTCTTGAAACAATTCACAGACTCACTGTAGCCAGCATTGACCGATGCCATGGGAGGGTTGCCATGCCAGAGCCCAGGGATGTACCAGTTGTTTTTCTCTGGATCGTACTCCATGACATCAGTAAATGTTTTGTTGGTTCCCTTCTTTTCCATCTTAGCTGCTGCTTGGGTCATCTCATTCAGCTGCTCCAGCAGAAGCTTCCTGTCCCTCATATTCTTGTCATGAGCAGAGATGTCCGGCACATTTTGGTGCACAAACAGACAGCAGGGTTTTCTCCCAACTTCTTTCATACGTAGGAAGGCGTGCACCACAATCTGCAGGATGTCCTTCATCTCTGTGCAGTTCTCCATGGCGATGTTGATGACTGTGATGTCACTCAGCCCCACCACCAGAGTGGCCAGTTCATTGTCATGCTCATAACTGTCATCCAACTGGGCCAATTCTGGTGACTTCAGACCTTCAGTGTCAATAACCATGATGTAATCACACCCAAGCTGCCTCTTAAAATCCTCTTCCACTCTGATGAGGAGCATGAAGGCCCCTCTGGTGCACCTGCCACTGCTGACAGCAAACTGGACCCCGAACATGGTGTTCAGAAGCGTGGACTTCCCAGTGCTCTGTACCCCTAGTACAGTGATCACCCGGATCTTACATCTATCCTGTGTGAGATGATGGAGTTCCTTCAGAACCTTTGTAACCCACTGCAGAGGAATGTTGGATGCGTCTCCATCCACCAACTCTAGAGGAAAGCCTTCCTGCAGCAGCTCGGCACAGAGATGTGGCAGTTGCTGGATCTGAGAGGTGGGGCCTTCAGGGAGTGAGCAGGCTGACTCATACAGCTGACCCATTTCCCTCAGGAAGTGCTCCGTCCCCAAGGAACAACTGGAGATCTTCTTGTCCAACTCTGCAATGACCTCCTTGTTTTCCACAGACCTCTGACACTGTTCCTTGTACTTTGCCTGTAGCAGTGGAAGGGTTTTGCGTGAGAGGTTGTTCAGGTTGATCCTCATCCACTTGAGCAAATACTTGCGCTCCTCTGGAGAACCGGACATTGAAGAGATGAATCGGGACATGGACTCTGAGATGTTGTGAGCTCTCTGCTGTGCTCTGAGCTTCTTTTTCTTATCTGCAAGCTCATTCCTGTAAATTTCTATGTTTTTATCCCCAGCATTTTTCATCCTGCACTCTTCCTTCTCCAGTTGGGCCAGCTGTTTCCATATAGTCCCTTGCAAGGGAAGCTCTTTCTCCTTGAAGCTTGGAATATCAGATATTCTTCCTGTGATTTCATCAGCCTTCTTCTTGCCCTTCTGACAGCAGATATAATCTTCATCAACATGGATCCCAAATTCATGCGCAACAGCAGTCATCCCTTCAACACTCATTTTGACCACATTTCTCTTTAAAATGCCAGTGATAGCCGAACACAGGACCTTGATGAATTCTGCATCATTCGTGTGTGGACTCTTAATGATGACATCACTGGGTTGTTGCTGTAACTCAGAAACACATCTCCTGAAGGCTTCTTTATTGAAGGTCTTGCTCTGTGAATTGCTGATCAAGAACCAATGAGCCGGAAGTGTGTCCAGAAATGTGCATTTTGACCCAATATCATCACAAAACACAAATATAGCAGCAGAGGTTTGGCAGAGGAAAGCATACTGAGTTTCAAAGTCAGAAAGGTCCCCACGGAGGTTAGCTATGGCCAGCGGCTCAGAAAAGATGTCTATGGTTTCCTTCCCAATGGGCAGATACCAGCTGATTTCCACCAGCCCATTGGAAATCCTCCTTGGGGTGTCACCACACTCCATGTTTTTGTGAACAAAGGTGTCGTGGTACTGCTGAGGGTTGCTGAGGACCTGGTTCAGAGTGTGAGACTTGGACATGCTGCTGTTTCCCAGCCTCACAAAAGAGACCATGGGGAGGTCAGAGAGAACAATGCTCTCCTCCACAAACCCTCTTGGGTTCGCCAAAGAGTGTGGCTTGTACTTTTTCACAATATCCCTCATGGCCCACAGCATAAAAGTACACTCTTGTTCATCACATTTAGGAAGCAGTAGAGGCACGGAGAACTGGCACATGGACATTTTCAAAACCATCTCCTGCTGGAGAAAGCCATCGGAACAAAGTAAAACAGCAGTTATGACGTCCAGGGGGTTGACTCTGTTGCTGTTGAGTTGTGGATTGTACTGGGTATCCAGTGACCTTTCCCAGTTCTTCAAAGCTCTGTCCTGTTTGGAGGTGCACCTCACACTCCTAGCAGTCACATTCACCATCATCAGCTTCCTCAGGAAACACCATGGCAGAGCTTTCAGAGACTGGATGCTTTCATCAGATGAAGTCTCTCCATCAATCTGCAGCACCTGGCTCAGAGTCAGCTTGTTCTTCAGGTGGTGTTCCAGTCCCAGGTCACTCAGCAGCTCCTCCAGACTGGTTCCTGTCATTGGGGATGAAAGCTGCATTCGTAATTATCCTGTATGCACAGTACTATACTGGTTTTTGTCATTTGGAATAAGAGCAGCATAATTACATGTAAATATGTAAAGTGACAAAGATTATATTTAAAATCAGAATCCACAAAAAAGACATGATAGTGGAAATGAATGGTCTAATCATTCGAGATCACAAGAAAAACGGTTCTCTCTTCAAACTACAAGTAAATGTTTAAAATAACTCGTCAAAATACATTTTCATCACTTACTTGTGTGTAAACATACTGAGCTGGTCTTGCTGCATCTGCCATTTGGAAGGACTGCAGTGATGTTGAAAATATATTCCACCCCAGGTCTCAGCTCAGAAAGGACAGCTGTGCTGGTGTTGGGGGCACATTTCTGTAATCTGGGCTCTTCTCCCTCACAGCTGTACTTGATGTGGATCTCATAAGAAACTCCCTCCATGCTGACGGGTCGTTCCCAGCACAGGCTCACTGAGCTGCTCTTCACATCAGTGGCTTCCACCCTCCCGGGGGCCCAGGGCTCTATTGGAGAAAAGTCATTATTTCTCCTTCACTACAAGCATCCAAATATAGAAAAACTTCAAAAACATCCAGGATATTTATTCAACCCCATCCACGCTGCCCCCTTTTGGTTGAGTCATTGACTTCCCAAATTATTTTTGCCTTTATATTTTAAGATAATAAAAACTGTGACGTAATAAAACTGCATGATGGTGATGCCCGATTGTTAAAAAGACTCTAAGCTAGAGAGAAAGCAGTTTAGATTCTTATCAGTTTCTTATTCGTAATGCAGGGCAATAAAACCTCAGGCTCACATAATATTCACCACAAGTGAACCCGGATGACATAAATTGGCATCATAAAGCACTCCCTTTGAGCTCTGTCAAATAACTTTTGTCTGTAGGATCCTTCTTTGTTCTGTTATGAGACTTGCGACTACAATATATTAAAATGACCAACCATAAAAGAGTTGCATTTGAAAACCACACCTATACAGTGCCTACAGAAAGTATTCACTCCGCTTCACTTTTTCCACATTTTGTTATGATACAGCCTTATTCCAAAATTTTTTTTTGCACAAAAATAAAAAACTTAAATACCACACGTATTCACTCCGTATACTCAGTACTTTGTTGAGCCATCTTTGGCAGTAATTACATCCTTGAGATGTTTCTACAACTTCATTGGAGTCCACCTGCGGTAAATCAAAGTGATTGGACATGATTTGGAAAGGCACACACCTACCTATATAAGAGCCCACAGTTGAGAGTGCATGTCGGAGCAAAAACCAAGCCATGAAGTCGAATGAATTGTCTGTAGACCTCCGAGACCAGATTGTGTCGAGGCACAGATCTGGAGAAGGGTACAGCAAAACTTCTCCAGAATTGATGGTCCCGAGGAGCACAGTGGCCTCCATCATTCGTAAATGGAAGACTCTTCCTAGAGCTGGCCGCCCAGCCAAACTGAGCAATCAGGGGAGAAGGGCCTTGGTCAGGGAGGTGACCAAGAACCCACTGGTCACTCTGACAGAGCTCCAGGGGAGATAGGAGAACCTTCCAGAAGGTCAATCATCTCTGCAGCACTCCACCAATCAGGCCGTTATGGTAGAATGCCCAGGCGGAAGCCACTCCTCAGTAAAACACATGACAGCCCTCCTGGAGTTAAAAAGGCACCTAAAGGACTCTCATACCATGAGAAACAAGATTTTCTGGTCTGATGAAACCAAGATTGAACTCTTTGCCGGAATGCCAAGCGTCACGTCTGGAGAAAAGCAGACACCGCTCATCACCTGGCCAAAACCATCCCTACAGTGATGCATGGTGGTGGCAGCATCATGCTGTGGGGATGTTTTTCAGCAGCAGGAACTGGGAGACTAGTCCGGATCGAGGGAAAGAAGAATGGAGCAAAATACAGAGAGATCCTTGATGAAAACCTGCTCCAGAGCACTCACGACCTTAGACTGGGGCGAAGGTTTACCTTCCAACTGGACAATGACCCGAAGCACACAGCCAAGACAACGCAGGAGTGGCTTTGGGACAAGTCTGTGAATGTCCTTGAGTGGCCCAGCCAGAGCCCGGACTTGAACCCGATCGAACATCTCTGGAAAGACCTGAAAATAGCTGTGCAGCGACACTCCCCATCTAACCTGACAGAGCTTGAGAGGATCTGCAGGGAAGAATGGGTGAAATAGCCCAAATACAGGTGTGCCAAGCTTCGTGGCTGTAATCGCTGCCAAAGGTGGCTCAACAAAGTACTGAGTAAACGGAGTCAATACTTATGTACGTGTGGTTTTCAGTTTTTTATTTCATAAATTTGTAAAGATTTCATAAAATCCTTTTTCACTTTGTCACAGCTAAAAGGACAATGGTGTCTCTTCAGTGACAAAGCCTGCAGGAGGGAATTCATAGATGCCTCGATTATGATATCATATCAGCATGACTTTGATGTTTGTGGAAGGGAAGCACACTGCATTCTTAGAAGCAAAAACATTTTGTGGGTCTTGGAAGTTTCTACCACCTGGAAACTAATTTCTGTTTTACTGAGACAACCTGGGGAATTAAAGTGGTTGAGAAATACAAGGTATTGAGCAGCCAAGGAGACTTAGGGAATGATGAAATTTGGCCAGGAGCAGCACCCCATCTCCCACACTGGGACCCATCAATGTGCTGGAACACTGGATTTCAGTTTGATCCAGAGGGAGAGCGCCGCCTACTGGCCCAGCAGAGCCTCTTCTAGCCGCAACTCAGTTTTCCCTGGAGGACTCCCTCCCATCCCAGTAGAACACACAGTTAGTCAGGGGTCTCTGCATGGGGTCCTCACCTTTACTGATGGCCTCATCTTTAGACACGCTCACTCTCTCCTCTGTGTCTTCAGTTTCCTTTAGTGAAAAATATCAAAGGCAGAGTACTCAGGTTGTGCTTTCACACAATGAGGCTCCATATTATCAATATTTTCTTAAATCCATGTGCAAACTTGTGTGTGAAAGGAACCAAAATAATGAATTCCATCAGATTCATCAAAAGTGTAGACACAGGACTAGAGTTAAACCTGCAGACGCTGCGGCCCTCCAGGACTGGAGTTAAACCTGCAGACGCTGCGGCCCTCCAGGACTGGAGTTAAACCTGCAGACACTGTGGCCCTCCAGGACTGGAGTTAAACCTGCAGACACTGCGGCCCTCCAGGCCTGGAGTTTGGTCCCTGCTCTGGGGTTTGTGTAAGAACTCTCACCTCCTCCTCCTGTGCAGTACACTCAGGGTCTTTGGTGTCCTGACTCAAAGTCCCGTCCATGTTACCAGTTTCCACTAAACCACTCTTTAGGTCTGACTTAGCTGGGTCTGCAGAGGGTTGGGACTGGGCCAGGCATGAGGATGTCTTCTCTGGGGCTGGTTCTGGGCCCAGCCTGGATCTGTGGTCTGTGGTCTCCTCCTGATACTCAGAATCTGCACCTGAGATGTTCAGAGAGAGACCACAGTCACACTCCCTGGTATGAGAGGTCCAAAGAAGGGCCCCCAACCCTTTATATGAATGTTTACAACCAGTTCCTGTGTACCTGGGACAGGCATGCAAGATGTGATGTGCTCAGGTATTGTGTCTCTCTGCTGGGACTTTTCTTCCTCCTCTTTCACAGTTTCCTGTAAATCAGATTTGATCTTTTATCCTCCTTTAACCTACAATTTAGGAAATCTAATCTCATTGACAAGGGAAATTGCATAACTGATGCGGTGCGGAAGTAAACACTGATTGATCAGCCAGGGTGTACCTTTTCCTTGACTTCAGGAGGGCCAGGGTCTGTGTGGTCTTCGGAGTGGGCGTGGCCATCGGAGTGGGCGTGGTCATTAGAGTGGGTGTGGCTCTCACAGACTGGGTGCTCAGGCCCTTCCTGTTGGTCAGAGTCTAACACAGTGGGACAAAAACACAAACACAGCAGCCATCACAATGTGGGCAGATTCAACAGGCGTCTTCTCCAGCACCCCTTTGGACTCTGTTCCCTGGCCCCAGGGAGTTTCACTCCAGTTCCGGATTCCAGCCTCACAAAACACCTCACTGTGTTTTACAAAAGTTGGTTGCTGTGAGACCAACTTTGTCTCACAGCAGCCAGCTTCAGTAAAACACAGCGAGTGGCATAACAGTCAGCTGCAGATGCTATGGACATCCTGTAAATGTCCATTAATGATAACCTTGTCTTCATTTGAGGCATAAAAGATGAGCAAAAGGTACAGCTCTTTTTCAAAAACAGCATAACAGTTACATAACAGTTGTATTCGATGATGACACTCCAACCCACCCTCCAAAAAATACATTTTACATATTGCTAGAAAAATTGACCTAAATAACCTAAATTAGAAGTGGACTGTCATTTTCCTTTAAGTAACAGGTTATTTAGTTGAACTTCAATAATTGCCTGTAATTCAAGTAATGAGCCGTAAATTAATCTAGGGGGCATCATTGCCAACTGGCCTCCTATGCTTACCTGTGACAGGTGTCTTGGCAGAGCACAGATCATAGGCACAGTCACTGCAGAACCTGTCATTCTGCCCACATTCCCTCCTGCACTGGGGGCACTCCATCCTCCTCCCTCTGGGCAAAATCACACAGTTACAGCACAAACTACCATCACACATTCCACCTCCCTTCATCACTCACACCTGATGACTTTGTCTCGTTCTTTGAAAAGAAGGTCAATGCCATTCGCAATTCCTTCAGTTCTTGGTCCTCTCCTCTTCTCTCTATACACCACTTTGGTACTCTTGGTTCTGTTATCTCTTCCCATGGCTTTTCTTACCATTCTTACGCCGATGACACCTAACTCTTTCTTTCGTTCCCCCCCAATACCCAGGTCACCACACAGATCTCTGCCTGCTTGGCTGATATCTCTGCGTGGATGACTTCCCACCACCTGAAGCATAACCTTGCCAAGACTGAGCTTCTCTACATCCCTGCTAAGTCCTCTCCGACAATCGACCTCTCACTGTTGACTTTGTAGTATCCTCCTCCCATACGGCCAAGAATCTTGGGGTGACTCTTGATAACCGCCTCACCCTGGCTCCACAAGTATCCACCACTGCCTGCAGGTTCTTCCTCTACAATATACGCCGTATCCGTCATCTCCTGATGGAGAAAGCCACCCAGCTCCAAGTCCAGGCGCTCGTCATTTCCCGCCTGGATTACTGCAACTCCCTCCTAGCCGGTCTCCCAGCTTGTACCATCAAGCCCCTCCAGCTGGTCCAGAATGCTGCAGCCCGGCTGATCACCAGTCAGTCAAGGTCAGCTCATGTCACCCCTCTCCTCATTGGCCTCCACTGGTTTCCTATTGCCACACACATCCCATTCAAGGCCCTAGTGTTGGCATTTCAGGCTGCTAAGGGGACTGCCCCACCTTACATACAATCCTTAATCACTCCCTACTCCCCAGCCAGACCACTCCGGTCTGCCAACTCTGGTTGCCTTATGGTTCCCTCACTACGAGCACCTGGCGGTCGAGCTGCACATTCACGCCTGTTTTCCGTTCTGGTTCCTCAGTGGTGGAATGACTTGCCTACCACTGTCAGGACAGCAGAATCCCTCCCCCCATTTCGACGCAGACTAAAAACACACCTTTTCAAACTGTACCTTAGTCCTCCCTCCTGATTTCCCCCCGCCCACCCCCTTCCGATATCGCTATCCCTCTTGTCTAACCAAAAAAATAAATAAATAAATTGCACTTACAATAACTATGTTGTTTAGCACTTCATGTATATTTTACTAGTTATGAATGTGATGCTTTAACTTGCTTTAACCTATGCACTTGTAAGTCGTTTCGGATTAAAAGCATCTGCCAAATGACTATAATGTAAATGTAGATGTACAGCACACACTACCAAAGATTACAGTTACAGCACAAACGACCAAACATCACAGTTACAGCACACACTACCAAACATCACACAGTTACAGCACAAACTACCAAACATCACACAGTTACAGCACACACTACCAAACATCATATCACCCTAACAAAAAGAACTAAGCTACACGTGAAACTTTTATGAAAAATATCAAGGTGGGATCGAACCAGCGATTGTACACACCGAAAACTGCGATTTAATGACGGACCCACCCTCATGACCGAAAATTGTAACAGACCAGTTTAGTTATCATACCAGCAGAGAATATGAAAAAAGTCAGGGGTAATACTAGAGACTGGCACACCACCAAAACACTGAAACAGTTCAAGTGATTTTGGTCTTGGCGATAGCTGGCGATTAAAAAACCCAGAGAATACACATACTTCTCCCCAGTTCATAAATCATTCTCTCGCACAGACTTTTTCTTCACAAGTAACTAAATCATATTGGATATTTCAGACTTTAAAATCCACCACATCATAATCAGTGACCATGCCCCTGTGTCCTTCAATCTAAACACTATGCAATTCAAACTATCCATGACCAGATGGCGTTTCAATATCTCACTGCTTAAAGATACTGATTTTAACACCTTCTTCACTGAAGAATGGGCATCCTTCTTGGAAATAAACGATTCTCCAGAAATTCCACCCTCAATACTCTGGGAAACTGCCAAAGTAGTGCTGCGAGGAAAAATAATTTCATACTCTTCATATAAGAAAAAAAAAAAGAACTTGAACTGAAAACAATTTAGAACACAAACTCAAAGAATTGAATGGCATGTATGCTTGTAATCCCACAGAAGAAATACAGAATGAATTAGCGGCAACCACTTCTCAACTAAACAATATCATTTACAAAAAGACCCTTGTTTATCGAACCACTAGCTGCTGCAATACGTCAAAACGATAAAATAAAGGGAATCCATACCCTCTACACACCACAAAACCAGCCTTTACACAGACAACATATTGCTGTATCTACAAGACCCATCAAACTCCCTGCATGAGGTCATCAGTCTCATTAATTCATTCTCTCAAATATCTGACTATGCTATAAATTGGACAAAATCAACCATTTTACCAATAAATAGTGCCAACTGGAATGCTACATCTCAGAACTCACCCCTCACCTCCACTAGCAATATCAAATATCTGGGTATAAATATTTCCACCAAGCTGTCAGAGTTGTTCCTCCTTAATAAGAATAATATTGGGAAAGAGCAATACCTCCAGTACTTTCAATTAAAATCTTTTTAAAATATAAAATTAAAATAGCAAATAACTACTTACAACCACCTCCGCTAATGGATGAAATGAATAAAATAATCAATACCAAAAAAAATATCTCCAAATTATACAAACTAATATCAACCACAGACCTAACAAAATCCCTCCCCATCCAAGCTTGGGAAAAAGACTTATCACTCTGCTACAATTCAGACTTCTGGACTCAAATCTGTAGGAACACCTTCATGATGACCACCAATACTAACCTGCAATTAATACAATACAAGGTAATTCACAGAACTCATATCACCCACCAAAAGATGTTTAAAATGGGATTTGTGGACTCAGACACTTGCACTCACTGCTCTTTGAATACCCCAGATAATTACTTCCAGTCGACCTGGCTCTGCCTGCCAACTCACCATTTCTGGAAACAAGTCACAGACCAAATATCTCTCATTATGAGCTGTAGCATTCCACTCTGTCCATCCCTCTGTCTACTAGGAGACCTCTCAACAACCAACCCACCAAATCAAAATACCAAACCTATACTCATCGCCCTAGCTATCGCCAAGAAAACCATCCTCTTAAACATAACACAATGGTTTAATCTACTCAAAGAACACATATCCATGGAACTAATCTCACACCAGCACCAAAGCTCACACGTGGCAAACATTTGGGGTCCTTTCATAAAATCATTCAATTTGCCTGTGGACTAACCCCCCAACCCCACCCTAACCAACATATACTCACATACTCCAGAAACACTATCCATGCAATACCATATCCCAATCCAGCCCATCCATAATCATGCATATTTTCCTTTTAATCTTCCTTTATTTTTTTGTTTAGCTTTTTTTGAATTTGTTATTTTTATTTTTTTTGTATATATATATATATTTTTTTATTTATTTTGTATTTAAGAATGTGTTATTCATATCCATCATCCATCCATTATTTTATTTCATTTTTTCCCCATTTTATTTTTATAATTATTACTTTTTTTCCTTTTCTCTCACTTTTTCCAGACTATCCATTCAAGGCTCCAATCAACAACCACCCACTTGTCCACCTGTCTGTTTGTCTGTTCATCCTCCTGTCTATCTGCCCGTTGGTCTGTGTGTTCATATCTGTACACAAGTCACTCTTTCCACACTTCTTTTTTTTCATTCATTTTTTATCTTTAGTAACTGTCTGTTTTGTTTTACCCTCCCCTCAAAGGCTTCATACTGTTTTCCTCCTCCCTCTCTCTCTCTCTCTCTGATCTAAAACATTGGACTGAAAGCATTACACGCATGACAAGCTGTAAATAAACAGCGTGGCTCCATAATGTTACTCTTGTTGTAAATCAATCATTTCTGAGACAACAGCTTGTGTGTAGGCTAACGTTACGGGTAGGGCATTTTGCATGGAAAAAGGGGAAAACTGTTAGCTGTGCACGCAGTAACGTTAAGTTCATTCTTGGCCGGTCTTTTACACGTGGTAGGCAACCAAATGTCCCAAAGCTAAAATCTAAGGCTGTCGTATGATTGAAATTGCAGCTTTGCTGTAGTTTCAATATCGCAGGGCTTAAAGCAAGAAAAAAGTCTGTGCCTGGCGGGTGCGCTGGAGTAGGTAGGCTATTTAAATTCTCTAAATAGCCACCAAATAGCTGCTAGTCTACTTATAAATGACGACAAACAGACGTGCAAAAGTAATGGTTTCGCAATACCATGAAAAAACAATTAGGTTAATAATTAGCGAAATATTAGTTATGCTGGCATTTTATGGAGTTACGATTAGTAATTTTCCAATTTGATAACGATTCAGCGACAAACTGCGCGATGTTATTTTAAACTGGCAAATGCCGCTGTTTGATGTTGCAGCTCTTATTTCGTATTTTCATTTTTAATCCATTGAAATTTTGTAATCCAACGTTGGTTAAGGCGGCCCACCATAACTATAAACCACTAAGGGAAACACTGAATATGCTAGATGCTGTGTTATAATTTTGATCATCATAATAGCGGACTAGGACATTAAGAATTCTTTCCATGTTCAGGCTTGTAGACTCTTCAGCATTTAAGGAAAACCTGTCACACACCGCGCAGAAACAACTTCACGGAGTTTCTTGCACCAAGTGTGAAGCGGTTACCCGTCTCCACCCTTTCTTCAACCAAAGCCCACCTCCATTCAGTCTTTCACATCTGAAATACTGGTGAAGTGAACTTTTCACCAACATAAGCTACATGTTATTTACTTTCAATGTCACAAAGGTTTCAGAGCAGTTTTCAGTAGCAATTTCATTTATTTCATACATTGTAAAATAACAATTATATTAAAATATACCTCAATTTGTGTTCCCCTCTGGACCCCCTCTCTCTCAGGGCACTCCCCACTGCAATAAACGAATAAACAAACAAATCAGCAACTAGAACAATACAAAACCATTTAAATTCCTGTCAACTGTAATGAAGACACTTCAAGCAGATAGTCACTTAGGCCTACACCCTTTAGCCTGACTGTATAGTATAATTCTGACATTTAACAGCCACATTTATGGAATCAAAATGTTTATTTTACTCAATATACAGTATATGGATACTGCATGGTAGTATTGGTCGTGAATACCAGTTTTGTTCATAAATATTTGCGTTATTTTTTCTGTAAACACACACAGCTATACAATCAAGAACTGCATACAGGCTACTGCCAACAGTGCGTCAGTGCATGTTCCTCCTTTTCCCACTAGAGGGAGCCCTACACCCAGTGCTATGAGGGTGTGCGTAAACCACAGAACTCTTTACTTTCTGTCATGCAAACAGAGAGGTTGGCACCATAACTTAAAGAAACACCTCACTTCCTGGAGTTTCCTCTTCTGTTCCAGTGCATGTTGTAGATTGCCCCAGACAGTTGTGTGTGCGTTGAAGGATATTTTAGACACTAGCACTAACTAGCTAGCTGTTAGGCTACTTTAGTTCTCACTGGTTTCGCTAGATTCCCTCCAATAGCTAATTGCCCATTTATTTTTTCGCAGATACGCATCCTCTCATATTTTTTAACAACCTCCTGGATTGACCTCCTAATCTAATCTGTTTAATCTAATCTAATTTCCTCCCACATCTTCAGTTTTTGGTCGCTGTCAGTCGGATTGATTTCACTTTTGAAAATGTTTTTTTATTTTATTTTAACGTATTCCTCCAACAGTATACACTTCCCCTCATCCGTCCAATTTGGTTTGGAAATCAACCCTTAAGTGTGAATGTTCATATGCAACACCCTCAGGCACTTCCCATAGCTAAGGGGAAATCAGCCTTTAAGTGTCAGAGTTAAGGGAAGCATTTAAGGTGTTTTATGCAACCGGGCACAGAACCTCCACGGTAGTCTTCTCCGGAATTCTACCTGTAGCACATGCAAGCAGAGGGAAGCAGCATTTTATCTGGAGGTTTAACTGTGGCCAATCCCTAAGCCGAATAAGCCTGAAGGGGACCCTAAGAGTTATCGTCCGATCTCTCTGCTCTGTATCCCCTTCAAGATCCTCGAGCGTCTTATCTACGGTCGAGTCGAGCCGATCGGGAGCCCCGGGAGCAGGCAGGGTTCTGACGCGGGAGATCGACCATAGATCAAGTCACACTGATGACTCAAGACATCGAGGACAGGTTTTCGGCCAAGAAGAAGGCCGGGGCCGTCTTTATAGATCTGACGGCAGCCTACGATACTGTATGGCACCGAGGCCTCACCTGTAAGCTGCTCCGCCTGCTGCCGGACAGGCACATGGTCAGCATGATCATGGATCTTGTCCGAAATCGCAGCTTTACCCTCACCACCGGTAGCGGACAGCGAAGCAGGTTATGACACCTCAAAAACGGCGTCCCTCAGGGATCCGTCCTGGCCCCCCTCCTATATAACATCTACACCTATGACTCGCCTAAAACAGTCTCGCAGAAGTATGCTTATGCAGACGACCTCGCCCTGGTATACTCCGCTGGAGACTGGCAGTCTGTGGAGGGGACTCTGAGCCAGGACATGCAGACACTAGCGGCCTACCTCCAGAAATGGAGATTGAAGCTCAGTGAGGCAAAGACGGTGTCGGCGGCCTTCCATCTTAACAACAGGGAGGCCAAACGTGAGCTCCGAGTACATATCGGCGGAACACCCCTGCCATGCTGCGCCGAGCCAACCTACCTCGGCGTGACATTGGACAGGTCGCTCACGTTTCGCCGACACCTTGAGTCACTGCGCAAGAAACTAACATCTCGAGTGGCATTGATGAGGCGACTAGTCGGGTCAGGCTGGGGCGCCGGCGCAAGAACATTGCGTACGGCAGCCCTGGCTCTCGTGTACTCGACTAGTGAATACTGCGCACCAGCATGGTGTCGCAGTGCCCACACTCGCCTCGTCGATACGCCTATCAACGAAGCCTTGCGCATTGTGACAGGATGCCTGCGTTCCACCCCTGTGGACAACCTTCCCATCCTTGCAGGCATCCAGCCCGCTGGGATTCGCCGCGCTGGGGCCACAGCACGTCTCGCGTGCCGGGCCATGGAGCCAAACCATCTGCTCCATGAAAGGCTCGCTGTAACAGCTGAGCCTCCCCGGCGCCTCAGGAACTCCTGCAGCAATGTAGAGATCTTAACATCAGTGCGGCACGATGGGCGGACTACAATTGGAGCACGGAGTGGGAGGAGAACACCTCCAGACTCCGTAGCTTCATCCCCGACGTCGGTTTCCCCCCTATCGGGGTGGACCTGCCCAGACTGGCATGGGTGAGGCTTAACCGCCTCCAGACCGGCGTCGGGCGTTTTCGCTCATCGATGCACAGATGGGGCTTGGCTTCCAGTGCGGTTTGTGAGTGTGGCGCAGAGGAACAAACCGCAGACCATGTCATCCTGTACTGCCCGATCTATCGGGCACCCAACGGGATGCATGGTCTGACGGTTCTGGATGACGACTCGGTGGCATGGCTGCTGGAGGTGTGTCCCGAAATATAGCCCGGGTGAACCCCCCCCCCCCCCCCCAGGTTCGGGGGGGTAAAAGGATAGCCCCTCGCCCCAGGGCCTGGGGGAGTGGAGAGAACACCTGCCCACACGACGACGACGAGCACTTCATATGTATTTTACTAGTTATGGATGTGATGCTTTAACTTGTGGAAGAACCAATGCACTTGTAAGTCACTAAAAGCGTCTGCCAAATGACTAAAATGTAGAATGTAAATGCTCAGCAACCTCCACTGGCTGCCTGTTATGGCTCGCATCAAATTTAAAACTTTAGTGCTCGCGTACCAGGCAGTTAAAGGGATCAGAGCCTGTATATATTCAATGGCTTATCAAGACATATACACCAGCAAGACCCCTCCGTTCCTCCACTTTGTGCTGTCTGGCACCACCCCCTCACCACACCTGCACTTCTCGGTCTCGACTGCTGTCTGTTCTGGCCCCACGGTGGTGGAATGACCTCCCTGTGGATGTCAGAACGGCAGAGTCTCTGACCTCTTTCAAACACAGACTGAAGACTCATCTCTTCAGGCTGCACCTTTCCCTCCCTACCTCACCACCATGATTGGCCTTGTATATGCCATAGACTATAATGGCATTTATATAGTTATATATATATATAGATATTGTTGTTTTGTATTAGCTATTGTATTGCTGTACTCTGGGTATTCTATCTGCCAACCGTGGTATGTTAGTTTGTAAGTTGAAGTATTCATCAAGGGTTCTGACTGTATCGGTTTGGTCACGCGAGGACTCGGAACTGTACTGTCCTCTCAGGTCCTCTTCACTCTTGTTCCTGTGTTTAATCTGCACTTCATTGTATGTCACTCTGGATAAGAGTGTCTGCTAAATGCCTTATAATGTAATGTCATGTAATGACACACACCATGCAGAAAAAAACTCCCCGGCGATACGCCAACCGAAAATCTGACTAGAACTATAATGATCAGGAAAAACGAAATGAGATTTTACCGGCAGTCTCGAACGGGCTAAACTGTAAGTGCCGAACTCTGCCACTCGCCCCTCAAAACAGAGGCGGAACCAAGAAACAAAACTAGGGAAGGTTCTCAAAACTAGGGAGGTAACCAACCCAAAGGAAAACAAGAATAGGACCCTAAGCTTATCTATTTCTAATTTCTAACTGAATTAAATTCAGTCTTGGAACAACTGTCTGTCTGTCTGTCTGTCTGTCTGTCTGTCTGTCTGTCTGTCTGTCTGTCTGTCTGTCTGTCTGTCTGTCTGTCTGTCTGTCTGTCTGTCTGTCTGTCTGTCTGTCTGTCTGTCTGTCTGTCTGTCTGTCTGTCTGTCTACCTTAATACCTCAATACTGCATGTGTCAAACTGAAACACCAAAGCCCAGAGCAGTGCCAGGAAGAGACTTAAATAGGTGTCCAAGCAGCTGACTGCAATTGGCCATGATTACACCCGCATTCCACATGCGGGAGGTAATCTCTCCTGCTGAAATTTGAAATTTGACATTGAAAACCATGACAGTATTATCTTGACTTGGCTGGGGAGTGGTTATTGTGTTTTCTATTCCAACCATCACTGTGCCTGAGAACTTTAAGCCCTGACATCGAACAAACGGTTGCTTCGTTAACTACATTTTCAGAATAGGCTACATCTCCCAACGCATAATGTGCGAATCGAAGCTGCAGACATACCGGACAAGCTTGAGTCACGATCTGCAAGAGCATGATTTCAAAAATTCCACATAATTTGTATATAAAAACCGCTAGCTGCCGAATATGTCACCATCATAGATGATAAAATAGCTCCACCTCCCATTCCTTATATGGATTTCCTTCCGGTCTTTCTAGCTTGCAGGTTCTTGACAGTTACACCCATTATCAGCACATTGTTAGTTGCATAATCACCTAATTTATTCATAAATGATTACAATGTTTATTGGATCTTCTTTTTATCTACAACTTATGATTTTGTTTCTGTACAAGGTTTTGCTTATAAGGATCATCAATTGGTCAATGGAGTGGTATGTGTGTGCATTGAGTAGACATTTTGTTATCATGAAATGATAAAAGGAGGGAAATGTAAGGGTAATTTTCTTAATTGACAATGTGTGTTAACAAAAACAATCACATGATTACAAATAACCTTTTAGTGATCATCATTACATGGCATTTAAAAAAGAAAAAAAATCTTTATTATTATTAGACCACTTTCTGAATTAAGTGCTTACTAGGAGTCTTTCTCTGTCTCTCTCCCAGCAGACAGACAGCCTTTGACCTTAATGTCTCTGCTAGCACATTCTGGTCTTACAGCAAAGTCAACAAGGAGTATTCAGAAGACAAAATACTGATAACTGTTCATGGCCAGCTTCATGTCTTTTTGTTTTGGTAAAGCCCCCCCTTCTGGAAAAGTGTGTATAAGAGTCAAATCAGAAAGCCGGTAAGCTTTCTCACTTTCTGTCATTTCTTTGCAAATAAATACAAAAGTTAAACTCAAGAATAGCTATCGTTGTTTTTACTGGTCAGACGATCAGACTATCAGACGATGCTCACCTGTGAAATGTTAAAAAGGGCATTAACAGGGCTAACGGCACAACTAACGTCGCAGAACATAGCGATACATTAACAGCTTCAGTGCAGGCTATGTCTTCGTAATAAGTCTTCAGACTGGATACACGCCTCGAGAGACACCGGTTGTGAGCGGGTGGCTTTATATGCTGGGGTCTGTACTTGTGGGGGTAGCCGTCTGCATGAGAAAGCAAGGGGGCGCAACCGGCGTCCAATGAATCATGTGATTTCTCTGAAAGTCTTGTTATTGTTTCAATGGCTGCGAGAGGCACAAGTGCTCCATCTTTGTCTGTTTAAAGAGCAGGTTGCCTGCACTTACACTCAGTGAGCACTTTATTAGGTAGACCTCTCCCCATCGCCCACCTCCCGCTCATCTGATCCCATCCTAGGCCTGACTACAGGCCTGGAGAGACCATGCCTGTCTGCCCGGCGGACCCCACGCACCCAGACCCCCCCAAATCTCCTGTCCGTCAGGTGGTTGACAGCCTCAAGTCAAAACTTCTGGAGATTAATGTTTTACTAGAGGCTTGGCCATCTCCCACCCGGGTGGCCCATCACACCGGCGCATCATCCACGAGGACGGCAATCGGACATCCTCAGGGTCCCTGCCGTCACACTGGCACCCCACCCTACATCTCCTCTACCAGGCATGGACCCCAAACCAGGACCGCCCGTCTCCCTCCCCCCTCCACCCTCTCTCTTCCCCCCGTTACCCCCGGCTTCAGGGTCAGTGCCTGTTGTTATTACACACAGACTACACAGAACAGCACATCCCACACACACTGCTAATCTCTCCAACCTGAGACCTCTCTCTCCCTGTCAGCCACTGTCAGTCTGTTTCAGGCCATATTAGTATGGCATCGTTTAATGTTAGTTCACTCACAAATAAGATTATATTAATAACATTATCTCTGCTAAGAATTAGCATTTTATGTTTCTTGTTGAGACCTGGCTTAACAATGACGGTGTGGCAACACTTATTGAAGCTTGTCCCCCAAACTATAACTTCCTCCAGTCGATAAGACAGGGCAGAAGAGGGGCTGGAATAGATGCTATTTTCTCCATCAGTTTAGCTGTACAGAGATTGATTTAGATTGATCTTGCTTTTGTGCTTAAGGCTGACCCAGCCGGGCTTATTTTAACGTTATATCGGCCACCTAAGCAGTCCTCAGTATTTCTCCTGAGTCATGTCCATTGTGCTCACTGGTTATGACCGAATTAATTTAAATGAATATTAATATTAAGAATACTGCCAACTCCAAGGCTATGGAATTAATGAATCTATTCGACAACTTAGAACTAATTCAACATGTCACCAAAGCCACCCACCAGCATGGTAATATACTTGACTTGGTAGTTTCACGAGGAATATGCATCAACAATGTTTCAGTGTCCGACATTACAGGTTCTGATCATTACTGTGTGTACTATGATGTACTGCTAAATGCCTCAAGTAACAAAAAAGAAATAATTCTAAAGCAATATTTAGATGCTACAGTAGAACAAACGTTTTCAGAGCTTGTGAAATCCTCTGATCTACGGTGCATCCGGAAAGTATTCACAGCGCTTCACTTTTCCCACATTCCCACATGTTACAGCCTTATTCCAAAACGGAATAAATTCATTTTTTTCCTCAAACAACACAACAATCCACAATGGCAACATGAAATACGTTTTTTTTTGCAAATTTATTAAAAATGAAAACTAAGAAATCACATGTACATAAGTATTCACAGCCTTTGCCATGAAGCTCAAAACTGAGCTCAGGTGCATCGTGTTTCCACTGATCAACCTTGAGATGTTTCTACAGCTTAATTGGAGTCCACCTGTGGTAAATTCAGTTGATTGGACATGATTTGGAAAGGCACACACCTGTCTATATAAGGTCCCACAGTTGACAGTGCATGTCGGAGCACAAACCAAGCATGAAGTCAAAGGAATTGTCTGTAGACCTCTGAGACAGGATTGTCTCGAGGCACAAATCTGGGGAAGGGTACAGAAAAATTTCTGCTGCTTTGAAGGTCCCAATGAGCACAGTGGCCTCCATCATCCGTAAATGGAAGAAGTTCGGAACCACCAGGATTCTTCCTAGAGCTGGCCACCCATCTAAACTGAGCAATCCGGGGAGAAGGGCCTTAGTCAGGGAGGTGACCAAGAACCCGATGGTCACTCTGTCAGAGCTCCAGCGCTCCTCTGTGGAGAGAGGAGAACCTTCCAGAAGGACAACCATCTCTGCAGCAATCCACCAATCAGGCGTCATGTTTGGAGGAAACCAGGCACCGCTCTTCACCTGGCCAATACCATCCCTACAGTGAAGCATGGTGGTGGCAGCATCATGCTGTGGGGATGTTTTTCAGCGGCAGGAACTGGGAGACTAGTCAGGATTGAGGGAAAGATGAATGCAGCAATGTACAGAGACATCCTGGAAGAAAACTTGCTCCAGAGCACTCTTGACCTCAGACTGGGGCGACGGTTCATCTTTCAGCAGGACAACGACCCTTAGCACACAACCGAGATATCAAAGGAGTGGCTTCAGGACAACTCTGTGAATGTCCTTGAGTGGCCCAGCCAAAGCCCAGACTTTGTTCAATCCGATTGAACATCTCTGGAGAGATCTGAAAATGGCTGTGCACTGACGCTCCCCATCCAACCTGATGGAGCTTGAGAGGTGCTGCAAAGAGGAATGGGCGAAATTGCCCAAAGATAGGTGTGCCAAGCTTGTGGCATCATATTCAAAAAGACTTGAGGCTGTAATTGCTGCCAAAGGTGCATCAACAAAGTATTGAGCAAAGGCTGTGAATACTTATGTACATGTGATTTCTTATTTTTTTATTTTTAATAAATTAGCAAAAATTTCAAAAAAACCTCTTTCATGTTGTCATTATGGGGTGTTGTGTGTAGAAGTTTGAGGAAAAAAATGAATTTATTCCATTTTGGAATAAGGCTGTAACATAACAAAATGTGGGAAAAGTGAAGCGCTGCGAATACTTTCCGGATACACTGTATGTCCTGAGAACTGCTCGATAAATGAAATGGTTGATGCCTTTAATAGCAATTTAAGTAACATGTTGAACAATCGCCCCAGTCAAGACTAAAAAGAAACTCTGTGATAAAGTGACACCATGGATAAATAACACGATCGGTGAGCTGAAGCAATTATGTAGGCGAGCTGAAAGAAAATGGAGAACAACCAGACTAGAGATTCATCGCAGCATCCTCAAGGAATGCATTACTAACTTTAATAATGGTTTACGCCAGTGGAGGCTGGTGACTTCCAGAATTGAGGAGGCCATTTTTTTCCGCTTGCTCACTTCACTCGCGATGGAATGTTCCCTGTTCTCTTATCTGTCTTTGTGCTGGCCAAAGGCATACTATTTGGAGTGTAAGCTACAGTCAGAAAGTTCTGGCTGATGAAATTCATTGTGCAGAGCTTAGCCTTGTGCCTTCCTGAAGAAATGACATTGCTGTAAGTCTATGAGCCTGCCTGATAATTAAGCTGAGAAATGACATTTGGATGTAATATAAATGCCAAGTGAACATGTGTAAAAGGCAGGAATTTTAATTATGTAGTTAAAAACAATTTTGTTTAGCTTACATTTTTCATTCTTCTACAGCTTCAACATGTAATCACCAATTTAATCAAGTTTAGCATATAAAAAAGATAAGATAACACTTTCTTTATCATATGTAGTTTTATTCAATATATTTAATATAAAATATGTAAAAATATGGTTCCAGTTGGCTTTATCTAACGTTAACGTTATCCACTAGAGGGCAGCACTCTATTCGTATTTAGAGTGAATTTCCTCACAGAGCAACAATTCAGTAATTTGATATGGAAGATTATTAAATTGACTTGTAATAAAACGAAATGGACTACATTAAAAATAAAACTGTTCAATAAATCCCAAATGGTGTCTAACATGACCAATTGAATGTCATTCTCACTCCCTAGTATCTGGAATCTGCATATCTCCAGCCCAAGATCTCAAATTGCGCTAGAATCTCGCCGACTTCCGAGGTAGTTTTAAGCAAAAGTGTTTGGCCAAATGAGCTATAAACTTCAGGGATGATAGCCTAAATTTCCTGAAAAGCACAAGTTGATAGGACACTCGTAGCCACTATGGCGAGTGTTTGTTTGACTGAAGTGACTAGCGAATTCTCAAAATGGCTTCTGTGTTGAATAGGAAAGGAAAGGATAGTTGATTCCAAATGAACCAGTAGCATGTGATTGGACGAACAAAATGTCAATCTTTCAGCCCTGGACACAATGCATGGTGAGGCCAGGCCTCCGTTGCCCACCCATTTTCAGTGATCTGGCCAATCACATATTGGCATGAAAAAAAATGCATTACATTGACTTCTATGAAAAGCTAATTTCCTAGGGGAGGCCTGGCCTCCCTTAATACAAACTGATAGGGAAATCTGGCCTGTTGCTTTACAATTGCAATATTGGGTTTTAGCCATGGGAAAATTTAGATTTATGAACAAAACTAAAATAATATGAATATAAAAAATAAAAAATATGTTTTTTGTTAAAATAAATAAATAAAATAAATATATTTATAGTTTTTTTTAAATCTCTCTCTTCTCTCAAATTATTGGGGAGGCCAGGCCTCCTCCACCTCTATGGAGGAGCCTCCACTGGTTTACGCACTGAGAGAAGAGCCCAATTTCCAAGGATCATTGCAGAGAATGGCAGCAACTCTACGGTACTGTTTTCAACTATTGATTGATGATTAAATCCCAGGCCAATCTCTGACATTCTTAGCCAAGCTTCTCCCTCAAAGTATGAGGAATTAGCTAATGTTTTTCATAATAAAGTAACAATGATTAGAGCTGATATTGTTAGAAACACTGGTAACTTCGATGTAACAAGCCAGCCAGGATTAGAAGCTTTACCATTATTTCTGAGACAGAGCTTTGTAAAATTGTAGCACAGAGTAAATCTTCAACATGTCATCTTAACCCTGTTCCTACCACATTTCTTTCCCCTATGCTTTTAAAATTTAAGTTGTGAAACCTCTTTTGAAGAAATACAGGCCTATATCCAACTTACCGTTCATGGGCAAGGTACTTGAAAAGGTCGTTTTTAATCAACTCACCATCTTTCTGACTAACAGACAGTACATTAGGGAAGTTCCAGTCAGGTTTTAAATCTAATCCCAGTTCAGAGATTGCTCAAACTAAGATAGTTAATTATCTTAGACTCAGTGCTGATGCTAACTAATTCTTTTAGATTTGACTGCAGCTTTTGACACAATTGACCACAATATTCAAATCAGTCGCCTTGAAAACTGGGTTGGTCTCTCAGATGCACTCTTAATGTGTTCCAAACATATATTACAGGGAGACAATTTTATATTAATCTTGAAAATCATAGGTCAGAAAAATACGACATATCTTTCGGTGTTGGACAACGGAGCTGCCTTGGTCCCCTTCTTTTTTCATTATTTGTGCTTCCCTTAGGTCATGTCATCAAAGAACACAATGTTAAATGCATTATGTTCCCTGACTACCTGTCTATCTGCAATTAATCAATGGATGAACAACAATTTTTTTAAGTTAAATGAAGATAAGACAGAAATACTTCTAGTTGGCCCCAAAGCCAAAAGGGATGCACTTTATAACAGGTTAGGAAATTTAAAAGTAAAATCAAAAGTAACATGCCTGGGTGTAATTTTAGACTCTGATCTAAGTTAACATTAAGTCACATTAACAAGGTGACCAAGGCTGCTTTCTTACACCTGAGAAACACTACCAAGATATGCCATTTTTATCAAGTCAGGATTCTGAGAAGTTATTCCATGCTTTTATTTCGAGTAGGCTGGACTGTTGCAATGCTCTTTTTACTGGTCCTAAAAAAAAATCCATTGAAAGACTACAATTAATTCAGAACTCTGCTGCGAGACTGAACAAAAACATGGAAAGACGTATTACGCCTGTTCTAGCTGCACTGCATTGGCTCCCTGTATCTTTTACAATTGATTTTAAGATTATTTTACTTGTCGCCAAAGCTCTGAATGGTTTAGCTCCTTCTTACATTTCAGACTCATTGTCCCTTCACGAGCCCTCAGGTCGTCTGCCGCTGGTTTATTAATTGTCCTCCGTTGGTCACAAAAGAAAATTGTGAATGTGTCACGTTTCATGTTTGTCACGTCATGTTTCATGTTTAGTTACGTTATTGTCATGTCACATAATATGTTAGTCTAGTCTCGCCATGTTTTTATGTTTTATTTCTGGTTATGTTTCATTGTCTTGTCATGTTATGTTTCATGTTTAGTTCTTGTTACCATGTATTTCTTAGTCTTGCCATGTCATGTTATATAGTTTATTGTCATAATTTTGCAAACTTGTTATATCATGATTTATGTTTGTCTCATGTTATGTGGTTCTGTTCATTGTTTAGCATACACTTTTTCCTGTCTTTCTGCAAACCTTGCATTCCTACTTTCTCTCTCTCCCTTTCTGTCACTCACACCCTAATTGTTTCAATTTCCCTTGTCTTCTTACTAATCTACTAACTTCAGATCAGGATTGGGTAATACTACCATTCAAACCATGTGTTCATGTTACCTTATGTTCCTTGTGCATTACTAATTTACTAACGCTAGGGCAGGATAGGTTTATTACTAACGATTACTAATTACCTCGTTAACTTGTCAATCCTCCACACCTGATTTCCATTCTCATGCTGCTCTCAAGCTAATTGTTTGCACCTGTCTACACCTGCATATAAAGCTCAGTTTCATGTCTTGTCTTTGTGAAATTGTGAAAGAGTTGTATGAAGAGTTTTGAAAAGGTGCATTTTTAGCAATTGTAAAAAAACGAATCATAGCAACAAAATTATAGATACAAAGTGGGGAGAAATCCTGAACTGTAGTGAAAGACACTCCTCCACCAGGACAACCTCCCCCACCTCTAAGACGAGAAACAAGGCCACCTCTCTGAAGGAGTACTTGTCATCTGCAATTCCATTGACCACCTCCTCGTCCTCCTCCTCTCACTGCTTGATCTCTATTCGAACATGGACCATCTATCTGCTCCATGTTGTTGCAGGTGGAGACACATCCTTACTCCTGCTCTTAGCACGATGTAAAATCAATCAATCAATTGAAAGCCCCTGTGACAAAGGATGATGAAATATTACATTCAATGATAATGTGGGAAAATTGATCATGTTCCAAAGTAATTGGTGTCAATTGATTTATTTATTTATTAAACATTCATGATCTAAACTGGGACCTGCAAGGTCGGCGGTTCGATTCCCGGTGTAGTCACTATGAGATCTGCACAAGCCCCTTAACACTGCATTGCTCCAGGGGGGATTGTCTCCTGCTTAGTCCAATCAACTGTACGTTGCTCTGGATAAGAGCATCTGTCAAATGCCAGGAATGTAACTTATCATTTTGAGAAGTTGGATACATTGGTAGTTAAATGCATTGAAATGGATGACCAGACAGTATTTTCAAATGTAAAGTATGTATTTCATTTTGAAATGCTAATACTTTGAATGTTAAGTTGTGTCATTGTGAACAAGCGATTTGGTTTGTGTCTACAGTTTTGAAAATGACCTCAAGCTTCTGAAATTAGTGTCCAAGTGATTGTAAAAAACTGTAAACTCCTTCGGATTGGACTTTTCTGGAATCAGAAACTTCCACAGTGAAGACACATAATATTCATGGAGGGTGACATTTTGCACTGAAATTTTACTAAGTGGTAACAGACAAAGGGGTCCCTGAAAATATATTCTCATTAAGATTCTCATGGGCACAAAAAGCACTGCTGCTACAGCACTAGACCCTGACCCCCACCAGGTAGGTCATCAGAGAACTCGAGGTTCTTCTACTATAACAACCTGGGCAATTATAGTGGTCAGAAAATGTCAGATATTGTGTACTGATCATTATAGCGGTATGCAAAAGTTTGGGCTCGACTCACCTGTATATACGCTTACTGAGCTGGTCTTGCTGCAGCTGCCATTTGGAAGAACTGCAGTGACGTTGAAAATATATTCCACCCCAGGTCTCAGATCAGAAAGGACAGCTGTGGTGGTGTTGGGGGCACATTTCTGTAATCTGGGCTCTTCTCCCTCACAGCTGTACTTGATGTGGATCTCATAAGAAACTCCCTCCATGCTGACCGGTCGTTCCCAGCACAGGCTCACTGAGATGCTCTTCACAGTGGCTTCCACCCTCCCAGGGGCACAGGGCTCTATTGGAGAGAACAGAGACGGAGGTTTCAATCTGAGCCATCATTTCTCTTAGTCTGAAAACATTCTGATTCCAGTATTTTGTTGTTTTATACTCAATTGTATAATCACAGCAATTGAAACTTATATAAACACACACAATTCTCCAAGTTCTCAAGTCCCTAGTGGAATTCAAGGCCCTCCCTATCTATCCCTCTTGATCAGTCTTTCAATGCCAACAAGGAGTCGAAATATAGCCTGTAAGTGTGGGTGCCGGTTTGTGTGTGTGTGTTTGTCTTTCTCGTCCTCTCTCCCTCTTTCTCTCCCTCTGTCAAAAATACAGGCCTGTGGTCTTTGATCAACTTTCATCCCAGGCTTGAGGAAATACAGCTCATCTGAGAAGACATTTCATCTTAAACTTCTGATCATTCATGTGGCTGGACAAAAAGATATGCTGATGTTTTGTATTTGGAAAGATTTCTGGACACTTGAGGACATCCGGGTGCAGTTTTGGGAAAACTCAGGAATCTGGAATTTGAATGCCTTTAGATATCTTCACCTAATCTTGTACACACATTGAGATCAAGTTTGTACACAAATATAAAGTAGTTCTGGGTTGGTCCTTGAGAAATTGAGATATTCAGTGTTAAAAAATATATATTTTATCTTCACTGTATGTACATCCTCTGACATACATTTGTTCCATCTCAGATGTATGAATGGTACAAGCCTCTTCTTTAAGTTAAGAATGTAACCACTTTGAAAGGACTAGTACAAAATAGGCTGACATTGCCTTCTAGGGGGCCAGAGAGGAAAGGATTAAGGCTTAACAATATTAAAAAACACAACGTAAAACACACATACAATGTCAAAACATAACATATCATAACGGTGAGAACAGGCCATTCAGCCTAGCAAAGCTCGCATCTTCCCACCACTAAGTGTACCTATTGCTTATTTTGCCTAAACCCTAAATAGTATCTAGCACCATATCAAGCCTGGTCTTCAAAGCAAAACAATTCACCCCTTCCTGATTTCCTACGTTACACACTGCCACACCGGGGGGTATTGGGATGTGACCTTGGAGCTTCCTTGTTGCAAATCTGAAGAATACCACCAGCATATGAAGAATCCACAGGACCCATCGGACGATAGCAGATGACTCCACTGGGGACTCCACTGCCAACTTCCCAGGTACAGAAGGCCCTACACAAAAACATATTACCATTCATAAATAAATGATGAGGTGACAAAAGTGTCATTGTTTGCATTACTGTGGTGTTACAACAGCACATCCATGGACTCCACCGTCACCTTCCCAGCTACAGAAGGAGAAAGCTCTATGTGAGAAAATACTCATATTACAATATATAGCAGATATATTGGGAGGGAGCGATTTTTGTGGTGCCATCAATTCCAACACTTTTCACATCCTGTCACAGCCCCATTCTCCCCAATAGAAGCACACTTAGACTGTACCATGAGTCTTACTGCCCATGAATAACTAAACATAAAACAGCCCTAATGGTCATTGAAAATGAATTGTTACGACCAGCTCATTTTTGTCGTGAGCAGGAAAATGAGACATGCAACAACAGGCTTACGGGATAACCAATTATTTATTTAAGGCAAGTTATAATGGGGGCGGCACGGATGGTGCAGTGGGTAGCACTGCCGCCTCACAGCAAAGAGGTCCTGGGTTTGAATCACCATCGGCCGGGGCACTGCCATATTGTACGGACTAACCCTTCACTAACACAAAACCGCCCACCACTATGTGGAGTAGAATTAGAAACAAGTAGACACTTTTGGTTTTGGAGATAGACTCAAGTGAAAATGTCTCCTATCAGCATTGGGCGGCCTGTAGCGTAGTGGTTAAGACTGTAGCGTAGTGTTTAAGACTGTAGTGTAGTGGTTAAGGTAAATGACTGGGACAGGCAAGGTTGGTGGTTCGAATCCCAGTGTAGCCACAATAAGTTGTCGGGGCGACATGGCTCAGGCAGTAAGAACAGTCGTCTGGCAGTTGGAGGGTTGCCAGTTCGATCCCCCGCCCGGGCTGTGGTGAAGTGTCCCTGAGCAAGACACCCAACCCCCAAATGCTCCTGACAAGGAGCATGGCAGCCAATGGCAACAATGCCATCGGTGTGTGAGTGTGTGTATGAATGGGTGAATGAGAAGCATCAATTGTACAGCGCTTTGGATAAAGGCGCTATATAAATGCCAACCATTTACCATTTGTCTCCTGCTTAGTCTAATGAACTGTACGTCGCTCTGGATAAGAGCGTCTGCCAAATGCCAATTGCCAATAATGTAATGTAATGAACACATCTTTTTAGTAAGCTTATTTTCCTCCAAATAATACAGCCTATCAACGCATCAATATCATATAAACCTAAGCCTGACATTTCCTGATGAGGTTATCATTACACAAATCTGTTTCATCTAAAAACAAATGAGGATAATAAGAAAAACATGAAAATTAGCTCAGGATTCAAGGTTGTTTTCAGAAGTTGTAGTAAATGGCAAATGGCAAATGGAAAATGGCAGGCATTTATATAGCGCCTTTATCCAAAGCGCTGTACAATTGATGCTTCTCCATTCACCCATTCATACACACACTCACACACACCGACGGCGATTGGCTGCCTTGCAAGGTGCCGACCAGCTCGTCAGGAGCATTTGGGGGTTAGGTGTCTTGCTCAGGGACACTTCGACACTGCCCGGGCGGGGGATCGAACCGGCAACCCTCCGACTGCCAGACGGCTGCTCTAACTGCCTGAGCCATGTCGCCCCCAAACACACAAGCAAGTAACCAACACCAAAATAAAAAGGAAAATCCTTCTGCTACAAAAATCCAACTTCTAACACACTTTCTTTTTCTTATGGCAAACCTTACTGAGAGGGGCTGGAGGATGCTTGCCCTGATTGGGTGATGCTAGGTAAGGTGCGGAAGGATACTCCTTTATGGCAAGAACCAGCTAAAAGGACAATGGTGTCTCTTCAGAGACAAAGCCTGCAGGAGGGAATTCATAGATGCCAAGATTATGATATCAGCATGACTGTGATGTCTGTGGAAGGGAAGCACACTGCATTCTTAGAAGCAATAACATCTAATGCCATAATCTACCACCTGGAACCTCACTTCTATTTGACTGAGACAACCTGGGGAACTAAAGTGGTTGAGAAATGCAAGGTATTGAGCAGCCAAGGAGACTTAGGGAATGATTAAATTTGGCCAGGAGCAGCACCCCATCTCCCACACTGGGACCCATCAATGTGCTGGAACACTGGATTTCAGTTTGATCCAGAGGGAGAGCGCCCCCTACTGGCCCACCAGAGCCTCTTCTACCCGCAACTCAGTTTTCCCTGGAGGACTCCCTCCTATCCCAGTAAAACATACAGTTAGTCAGGGGTCTCTGCATGGGGTCCTCACCTTTACTGATGGCCTCATCTTTAGACACACTCACTCTCTCCTCTGAGTCTTCAGTTTCCTTCAGTGAAAAACATCACAGGCAGTGTACTCAGGCAGCTTTCACACAATCAGCCTCCTTATTATCAATATTAGAGTTTGGTCCCTGCTCTGGGGTTTGTGTAAGAACTCTCACCTCCTCCTCCTGTGCAGTACACTCAGGGTCTTTGGTGTCCTGACTCAAAGTCCCGTCCATGTTACCAGTTTCCACTAAACCACTCTTTAGGTCTGACTTAGCTGGGTCTGCAGAGGGTTGGGACTGGGCCAGGCATGAGGATGTCTTCTCTGGGGCTGGTTCTGGGCCCAAACTGGATCTGTTGTCTGTGGTCTCCTCCTGATTCTCAGAATCTGTACCTGAGATGTTCAGAGATAGACCACAGTCACACTCCCTGGTATGAGAGGTCCAAAGAAGGGCCCTCAACCCTTCATATGAAGGTTTACAACTAGTTCCTGTGTACCTGGGACAGGCATGCAAGATGTGATGTGCTCAGGTATTGTGTCTCTCTGCTGAGACTTTTCTTCCTCCTCTTTCACAGTTTCCTGTAAATCAGATTCGATCTTTTATCCTCCTTTTACCTACAATTTAGGAAATCTAATTTCATTGATAAGGGAAATTGCATAACTGATGCGGTACAGAAGTAAACACTGATTGATCGACCAGGGTGTACCTTTTCCTTGACTTCAGGAGGGCCAGGGCCTGTGTGGTCAGAGTGGGCATGATAATCAGAGTGGGTGTGGTCAGCAGTGTGTGTGTTGTAAGAGTGGGTGTGGTCAGCAGTGTCAGAGTGGGTGTGGTCAGAGTGGGTGTGGTCAGAGTCGCTGTAGTCATCAGAGTGGGTGTGGTCATCAGAGTGGGTGTGGTCATCAGAGTGGGTGTGGTCAGAGTGGGTGTGGTCATCAGAGTGGGTGTTTTCATTAGAGTGAGTGTGGTCATCAGAGTGAGTGTGGTCAGAGTGGGTGTGGTCATCAGAGTGTGTGTGGTCATCAGAGTGGGTGTTGTCAGAGTGGGTGTGGTCATCAGAGTGGGTGTGGTCAGAGTGGGTGTGGTCAGAGTGGGTGTGGTCAGAGTGGGTGTGGTCAGAGTGGGTGTGGTCAGCAGTGTGAGTGTGGTCAGCAGTGTGAGTGTGGTCAGAGTGGGTGTGGTCAGCAGAGTGGGTGTGGTCATTAGAGTGGGTGTGGTCATATGAGTGTGTGTGGCTCTCACTGACTGGGTGCTCAGGCCCTTCCTGTTGGTCAGAGTCTAACACAGTGGGACAAAAACACAAACAGAACAGCAGTCATCACAATGTAGGCAGATTCCTCTACAAGAGTAATTACAGGGCATTACAGGGATTTCCACAGCCATATACAGTCCCCTCTCAAAGTATTGGAACAGCAAGGCCAATTCCTTTGCTATTGCAATACAGTGAATACATTTGGGATTGCGATTAAAAAGATGAACGAAGACCAACTTTGTCTCACAGCAGCCAGCTTCAGTAAAACACAGCGAGTGGCATAACAGTCAGCTGCAGATGTTATGGACATCCATGTCCATTAATGATAACCATGTCTTCATTTGATGCATAAAAGATGAGCAAAAGGTACAGCTCTTTTTCAAAAACAGCATAACAGTTACATAACAGTTGTAGTCGATGATGACACTCCAACCCACCCTCCAAAAAATAAATTTTACATATTGCTAGAAAAATTGAGCACTACAGCAAAATAAACCTCAATTAGAAGTGGACTGTCATTTTCTTTTAAGTAAGCAACAGGCTATTTAGTTGAATTTCAATTAATTACCTGTGCTTTCATTAATTTAGCAAGCTGGGATAATGGTAGCTAGCTAAGCAATGAGCTTAATCTAGGGGGCATCGTTGCAAACTGGCTTGTTATGCTTACCTGGGACAGGTGTCCTGGCAGAGCGCAGATTGTAGCCACATTCACTGCAGAACCTGTCGTTCTGCCCACATTCCCTCCTGCACTGGGGACACTCCATCCTCCTCCCTTGGGGGAGACATCACAGTTACAGCACACACTACCAAACATCACACAGTTACAGCACAAACTACCAAACATCACACAGTTACAGCACACACTACCAAACATCACACAGTTACAGCACAAACTACCAAACATCACACAGTTGCAGCACAAACTACCAAACATCACACAGTTACAGCACAAACTACCAAACATCACAGTTACAGCACACACTACCAAACATCACACAGTTACAGCACAAACTACCAAAAATCACAGTTACAGCACACACTACCAAACATCACAGTTACAGCACAAACTATCAAGCATCACAGTTACAGCACAAACTACCAAACATCACAGTTACAGCACACAGTACCAAACATCACAGTTACAGCACACACTACCAAACATCACAGTTACAGCACAAACTACCAAACATCACAGTTACAGCACAAACTACCAAACATCACAGTTACAGCACAAACTACCAAGCATCACAGTTACAGCACAAACTACCAAACATCACACAGTTATAGCACACACTACCAAACATCACAGTTACAGCACAAACTACCAAACATCACAGTTACAGCACACACTACCAAACATCACACAGTTACAGCACACACTACCAAACATCACACAGTTACAGCACAAACTACCAAAACATCACAAGGTTACAACATGTTGAAGTTTGATCAAAATGCTTTTATTTTAGAATTATGATGAAGTTTGATTTAAATACGGTTTAGTACTACAATGATAATAAAAACAAGTCATAATGTTTGAAGGATCATTTTAATGCTGTTAAAGTGAATAAGTCAGCTAAGTTATTAAAACTGGGCGTCTGTTCAAACATATTGAGCTGTACAAGAGCACACAAAGTACAAGGAGTACACTTCATCATTACATTATATTATTGGCATTTGGCAGACGCTCTTATCCAGAGTGATGTACAGTTGATTAGACAAAGCAGGAGACAATCCTCCCCTGGAGCAATGCAAAGGCCCAACGGCTGTGCAGATCTTATTGGGGCTACACCGGGGATCGAACCACCAACCTTGCGTGTCCCAGTCATGTACCTTAACCACTACGGTACGGGCCGACCTGATCAGGCGTTTTAAAAGTCATGACATTAATTCCAAAATGTTTTGATTTAGTGAGTGCAGGCCAAGATATGGGCATCATCACAGGGAAACATTTTGATTTCCAAGCAGTGTGCGTCTTCTTTGGGAAATGTTTTGATTTGGTGATTGCAGGCTGGGTGGCCTCACTCATTGCAGAGATGAGGGGTTAAGACAGCTCAGCTTTCATAGGGTAACAGAAAATATTAAGGTGGGTTAAGAGAGACAATGTGATGTTTGTATGAAAAATGATTGGTTAGCTATGTAGAGACAACATTTCCCACAATCCCACAGGACAATTCCGCGACGTCCACCCCGCATGACATCTAGCTCGGTTCAGCCAATGCCGTAATGGCAGGAGCAATATCTCGCCAAATTTCACATTCACAAGTGTAAATTTGCAAACAAAAAAACAAAATTTTGGGTGTTTATGAAGGAATTTGAATTATATCTGTCAACTATTTCTTCCTCACTAAACAAAAAAGCAATTAGAACAATGAGTGTATGCAATATTTTTAAGATAATTAAGTGAACTACATTCTCGCGTCCTTTCTTTTTAAGTTGTATTTTATTTTTCTTTATTTTATTTTTATTTGTTTGCTTATTCATTTTGTTTTCATATTGATTTATCTATATAGGATGAGAACTGTATTTGTATGTTTGTTGACAATTTGTTAGAATAAAAAATAAAAAAAAATAAAAAAATGGCAGGAGCAATAAACTTTCCATGCATAACAGCAAGGCAGCTCTCGGGAAATCCCTTTTCGACGCTCGTTTCTTCTGCTCATCTGCTCCGAGACTCGGGAAGAGGCTGAACTCTACAGCGCACCACCAGGCTTACGGACACACCTAGTTTACCTTGCGGTAACTTAGTGGCCTATAGCGATTGGAAGTCATTTTAATTGTGATGTAAATGTAATGTAATGTACATTCGGAATTTACTCATGCATTATTTACATGAAAATAGTGCCATTACTTTGGTATTTTAGTAATCTTATTAGCCTACTACAACTACCGAATTATTAGTGTACATATTGCTCAACAGATTGAGATGCAACTAAGAGCAACAGCTGATTTCAGAGGCTTGCGGTCGTAACAGTGGTGACCACAAGCGGGAGTGAGCTGACAACATCGCTAAGGTATAGCTAAGAGTGGTCCAGACCAACCTTACGAAGATATACTTAGCTAAGAACGTTTCGGGAAACACGCTGAAACGTTAAGGTAGAGCTTAAGGTACAACTTACGAATGACGTAACGTTAAGAAGGCTTCGGGAAACGCACCCCAGTTCGTTTCGCCGACTCAGGTACAGGGCACCTCAACTGTCGCTTCGCCGACTCAACCGTGCGCAGGGCACCTCAGAACTGTATCACGGAAATAACGAGGAGGGTTCCAGAACCATTCTAAATGAGGTCTTGCTGGATACACGCTCTTGAGCTAAGATTCCGGTTTGTTTTTCACCTGAAGTTTGAAGGCGTGGTTTCTGTGAATGCAAATTCAGAGAAACCACGCGATCTGTAGGGGTGGGGCGCAACCGGCGTCCTATAGATCATGTGATTTCTCTGAAAGGCTTGTTCATGTTGCGTGAGGCACAAGTGCTCCATCTTTGTCTGTTTAAAGAGCAGGATGCCTGCACTTACACTCAGTGAGCATTATTAGGTTTTTACTTAATTTAAAAAACTTATTTAGTCTTCCATGGTCTAAATCACTTTAATCACATTTTCCCCCATTCTGATGGTCGATGTGAACATTAACTGAAGCTCCTGACCCGTTTCTGCATGATTGTATGCACTGCTGCCACACAATTGGCTGATTAGGTAATCACATGAATAGGTAGGTGTACAGGTGTTCCTAATAAAGTGAGGGTATAATGCTGCACTGAAACTCAGAGCAATTCAGCAGGGTGCTTTCCCCACATGGTGTGAGCTGGGCCCTCTAATGAGATCATGTCCTTATGCTTCTTACTGAACCAAACGCTCAATCGCAACATTACATTACATTAATGGCATTTGGCAGACGCTCTTATCCAGAGCGACGTACAGCAAAGTGCAAACCCATAATTTTGTAAATTCTCTTTGATATAGCCCATATGGTGAAGGTCTCAGCATAAAACAAACTGTTAAAATGTAACCATCCCTGGTTATGCACCACAGCAATGGAATAATGTACAAAGATCAGCCCTGCTAAGTCAGAGACAGTGTGCATAGATAAATGGTCATCAGTCATGATAGAGGTAAAAGCACATTAAAGTATGGATATGATTTTAAACGTATAATAACTGGCTGATGGTATTATGATGAAGAAACACAGGAGTGTCAGTATCAGTGATCGGGAATTCTTGCTCTTTCCAAACTTCAGTGATGATTTAATTCAACTGTCCCCTTATAAAATGACTTGTCTTATTTTAAATTCCATTGAACTAGGCTGTGGCTGTATGCTTAACCATTAAGAGTTGCATGTGTGAGGAGACTATTTAATAATAATTCCACTCAGAAGATCATCATCAGCCCTACTGAAACAGGGCATGTATGATCCATTTATTTTAATCTCCTGTTTTCATCTTGAATGATTCCTCCAGGTTTTCCATGGCTTGGTCCTGGGTAATGTCTCCCCATTGGGGGGGAATGTCAGCAGGCTGAGCTTTATATTCCTCAGCAAACTGCTCCTTGAACTTTTTGAAGACATACTTCCAGTAGTCTGAGGCCTGGATGCTGGTGTCAGGCTGGATGCGCCAGTCAGGGAAAATGCTCTGATACTCCTTGTATGGATGAAGTTTCCACTCTGTTTCAGGCGACCTGAAGTTTTTCTCACTGGCAACATCGGTGGAGCAGATGTCACACACTAATTTACAGGAGCCAATTTGTCTGTATCCCCCGATCCCCTGAGGACGGTGAATGGAGGCAAAGTGCTCTGTGTGGCTCTTGCCACCAGCTTCACAGGGGGCCTTGCACAAGGGACATTGCCTCCCACAGCCAAACACCCTGTTAAACAGCTCCTTCTGCGGCTGAAAGGGCAGTGAGGTCAGCCTGGCCCTCACATCCCCACCTTTCTGAAACTCTGCAGTTAAATCCTGCTCCATTTCATCCACAAGCACCTCCAGACACCAGGAAAAGTCTTCTGGCTTGGCAGTGTTTAAGGCCAGGACTGCTCTGAGGGGGTCTTTAGGGATGACAAGCTCCTTCTGTAGGTCACTACAGATATCCTGAATGAACTGCTGAATGTTCTGGGCCTCCTCACCCCTTCCTGCCTCCTTACCCCTTCCCACTGGTCGTTTACTGGCCTCCATTGGTGCGTTCTTTATAGCTTCCTTTATTCTTTTAACCTTTGCCTTCAGGTGCATGATCTCAATGTTCCTGAGGCCATCTCCCTCCGAGAACTGCTTAACCATCTGCTCCAATATCCAGTCCTGTACAAAAGTGTCGTAATTATTTATGTATCTCACAAAGTCCTTAAAGTTATTCTCTGAAAGCAGCTGCTTGAGGATTGAGAACTGGAAGAAGGTTCGAGTGCTGAAGTCAATGGCTTTCTGCCCTGTCAACACTTCATCCACAAGGTCAGGGCCCAGAGACTTGGTGATGTATTCCTTCACTGCTGGTTGAAGACAGTTGAAGGTGAATTCCTCTGCCTTCTTCTGACACTGGTCTCTCTTACTGAACAGGTCCTTAAAGTCAGTGCAGAACTGTTCCTTGAACTGTTCCAGACAGTGACGGGGGTCATTTGCACGGATAAAATCCAGATGCATTTTTTGAAACTCTCGAGCTGCATGTCCACAGATGTGGATCTTCAACTTGGCCCGAAACTCAGCAGATATTTCCAGATTCGAGTGCTTGTCCATGTTTTCGTCTGCCATGCGAAACAATTCTGTCATGTATGTGTTATGGTAATCAGACCTGGTTCTCACTTTCTCATCCACAAACTGCCTACTGCACTCGATGATGTGATTAGCCATTTGTTGCATGGTTTGTGGAACTCCATTATCTTTCCTGTACACTATCAATGGCTCTTTTCCATATTCAGACAAATTGCCCACTGTAGACAGAATTTCATGAACTGAGCTGCCTTCTCTCCCTAAGTTTGCCCTTAGCTGGTTGTAGATATTTTGAGCAATATCCTGTTTTTCCAGGCCAGAGAACTGCAGTTCTTTCACAGTCTCATTCCACATCTTCTGAAATTCATCCTCCAGCAGTTGATCTGACAGCTCTTCACTTTTCCTGCATTTCTCAATCAGGTCCAGCACCTTCTGCTCCATTGTGGCGGTGTGGTTTTTTTTTATGTCCTCTAACTTGAATAAACCCTTTCTGATCTCCACCGCTGCCTCAAGCTTGTTTATCACAGAGTTCTCGGTCTCTTTCCTGATGGTTTTGGCTGTGCTGATGAATTCCTCCTTGTACTTCTCTACCAAGTGAAGGTGTCCCTCTGGTCTCTTGTAGAATTCAGTGAGGTTGTCCAAAATTTGCTCTTCCTCTCCTGTCAGTCTTAAAGAGGCCTCACTTTTCAGGCGGATCAGTAATTCCTCAACACTGGATGGATGAGTCTCTCCTGCTCTTGAGTTTGACACCCTTATTTCAGCTTGAGCTAGCCAGGAGTACATGATCTTCCTGAAGGCCCACTCCCAGTTGTTGAACTCGGTGCAAAGCTGAGCATAAGCTTCAGCCACAAGGCTGTTGCGGAAACTGAAGAGGAAGTTCTCGTACTTCACTGCTTTCCATAAGCTTGTGGTCCATTCAAGGAACTCATTGATTGTGTGTGCGGAGCTTTTTCCAGATTTTTGTTCCATAAACTTCTCAATCACACTCCGCTTGAACAGATTGGCAGACTTACTGTAGCCAACATTGACATGTGCCATGGGAGGGTTCCCATGCCAGAGCCCAGGGATGTACCAGGTGTTTCTCTCTGGATCATACTCCATGACATCAGTAAATGTTTCGTTGGTTCCCTTCTTTTCCATCTTAGCTGCTGCTTGGGTCATCTCATTCAGCTGCTCCAGCAGAAGCTTCCTGTGCCTCATGTTCTTGTCATGAGCAGAGACGTCCGGAACATTCTGGTGCACAAACTGACAGCACGGTTTTCTCCCAACTTCTTTCATGCGTAGGAAGGCGTGCACCACAATCTGCAGGATGTCCTTCATCTCTGTGCAGTTCTCCATGGCGATGTTGATGACTGTGATGTCACTCATCCCCACCACCAGAGTGGCCAGTTCATTGTCATGCTCATAACTGTCATCCAACTGGGCCAACTCTGGTGACTTCAGACCTTCAGTGTCAATAACCATGATGTAATCACACCCAAGCTGCCTCTTAAAATCCTCTTTCACTCTGATGAGGAGCATAAAGGCCCCTCTGGTGCACCTGCCACTACTGACAGCAAACTGGACCCCAAACATGGTGTTCAGGAGCGTGGATTTCCCAGTGCTCTGCACCCCCAGTACAGTGATCACCCGGATCTTACATTTATCCTGTGTGAGATGATGGAGTTCCTTTAGAACCTGTGTAACCCACTCCAGAGGAATGTTGGAGGAATATCCATCCACCAGCTCCAGAGGAAAGCCCTCCTGTAGCAGCTTGGCACACAGACCTGGAAGGCGCTGGATCTGAGAGGTGGGGCCTTCAGGGAGTGAGCAGGCTGACTCATACAGCTGACCCATTTCCCTCAGGAAGTGCTCCGTCCCCAAGGAACAACTGGAGATCTTCTTGTCCAGCTCTACAAAAAGCTGCTTGTTTTCTGATGACGTCTGACACTGTTCCTTGTATTTTGCCTGTAGCAGTGGAAGGGTATTGCGTGAGAGGTTGTCCAGGTTGATCCTCATCCACTTGAGGAAATACTTGCATTCCTCTGTAGAACTGGACATCGCAGAGATGAATCGGGACATGGACTCTGAGATGTTGTGAGCTCTCTGCTGTGCTCTGAGCTCCTTTTTCTTATCTGCAAGCTCATTCCTGTAAATTTCTATGTTTTTATCCCCAGCATTTTTCATCCTGCACTCTTCCCTCTGCAGGTTGGCCAGCTGTTTCCATACAGTCCCTTGCAAGGGAAGCTCTTTCTCCTTGAAGCTTGGAATATCAGATATTCCTCCTGTGATTTCATCAGCCTTCTGCTTGCCCTTCTGACAGCAGATATAATCTTCATCAACATGGATCCCAAATTCATGCGCAACAGCAGTCATCCCTTCAACACTCATTTTGACCTCATTTCTCTTTAAAATGCCAGCGATAGCCGAACACAGGACCTTGATGAATTCTGCATCATTCATGTGTGGACTCTTAATGATGATGTCACTGGGTTCTTGCGGTAACTCAGAAACACATCTCCTGAAGTCTTCTTTATTGAAGGTCTTGCTCTGTGAATTGCTGATCAAGAACCAATGAGCCGGAAGTTGCTGGGAGTCCAGAAATGTGCATTTTGACCCAAAATCATCACAAAACACAAATATGGCAGCAGAGGTGCTACAGAGGAAAGCATATTGAGTTTTAAAGTCTCTGAGGTCCCCACGGAGGTTAGCTATAGCCAGCGGCTCAGAGAAGATGTCAATGTCTTCCTTCCCACAGGGCAGATACCAGCTGATTTCCACCAGCCCATTAGAAATCCTCCTTGGGGTATCACCACACTCCATGTGTTTGTGAACAAAGGTGTTGTGGTACTGCTGAGGGTTGCTGAGGACCTGGTTCATACTGTGAGACTTGGATATGCTGCAGTTTCCCAGCCTCACAAAAGAGACCATGGGAAGGTCAGAGAGAACAATGCTCTCCTCCACAAACCCTCTTGAGTCCACCAATGAGTGTGGCTTAAAGTTTTTCACAATATCCCTCATGGCCCACAGCATTAAAGTGCACTGCTGGGTATCACATGTAGGAAGCAGCAGAGGCACAGAGAACTGGCACATGGACATTTTCAAAACCATCTCCTGCTGGAGAAAGCCATCGGAACAAAGTAAAACAGCAGTTATGACGTCCAGGGGGTTGACTCTGTTGCTGTTGAGTTGTGGATTGTACTGGGTATCCAGTGACCTTTCCCAGTCCTTCAAAGCTCTGTCTTGTTTGGAGGTGCACCTCACACTCCTAGCAGTCACATTCACCATCATCAGCTTCCTCAGCAAACACCATGGCAGAGCTTTCAGAGACTGGATGCTTTCATCAGATAATGTCTCTCCATCAATCTGCAGCACCTGGCTCAGAGTCAGCTTGTTCTTCAGGTGGTGTTCCAGTCCCAGGTCACTCAGCAGCTCCTCCAGACTGGTTCCTGTCATTGGGGATGAAAGCTGCATTAGTAATTATCCTGTATGCACAGTACTATACGTAGAAAAAACCATAAGACAACCAGCATGTACTAATCCATACCACGAAAACACTACCAAGAGTGTGAGTTGTACTTTTTATCAAAGTCCGTCATGGCCCACTCGAGTAAACATCCTGGCAGACTAATTCCTCCCTATCCCTGGGAGACTGAATCCTCCCTATCCCTGGGAGATGCTCCTGCCAGTTATGGACCTGCAGGGATCCCGGGCACAGTCAGCACTGGCAGGGTTGGGATTTGGAGGGGTCTGCGCATACACTAGAAAAGTTCCTTAACATTTAAATTCCATACTTTAAGTGTATCATTGGATGAAAGATTTTGGAACCACCGTTTTACAGGAGAGGGGAGCGCTTACTTGTGCTGGAGGTTTTGGAGATGCTGTCACTCAGTGCCTTAGAGGTGGCAGAGGCAGGACAGGGTTCTGCCCGGAAATTGGGAATAGTCCATTCCATGCTGCTCCGCCTGCGCCTGGGATGAGCAGTCACTTTCCCAGCTTCAGAAAGCTCTACATGAAAACATATTTGTATTAAGAGACAGCAAATGTCTGATTAAATGGTAAATGGTTGATGGTTGGCATTAAACCATCAACCTTTATCCAAAGCGCCTTCATCCAAAGCACTGTACAATTTATGCGTCTCATTCACCCATTCATACACACTCTCACACACCAACCGCAATTGGCTGCCATGCAAGGCACCGACACTTTTCACATCCTGTCAAGGGCCCAGTCTCCCAAACACAAGAATGCATGCAATTGTAAATTGTACAATGACTCTGTTGATAAAATGTGTTCACAAAGAGAAAAGATGATTGTCAAAGTCTCTCACCAAACCTGCAAAACAGCAAATTGTGTGAAATGTACTCATTTTCACCAGTGCCATCTTGTTAATCATATGCAATACAGGAGATAAAACACTGGCTCTAAATATATTTCCATAGACCTGCAGAGTGCTTATAATCTATGATATTTGAGAGTATTACAGGGATTGCCACAGCCATATACAGTGTCATGAAATTATTTGCTGCCTTCCTGATTTCCTGTATTATTCAGCAGACTGTGGCCAGTAGCTTGGACACTACATGACGATTACAGTGTCAAGGGTTCTGTCGACTACGGTTTCATCCAACTCAAATATCCACTCTGCTAAAGCAAAATCCCTCTCCTCTGTCCTCATCTTCCTCGACCTGTCGGCCGCCTTCAATACAGTCAACCATGAGATTCTGCTCTCATCGCTGTCTGGGATGGGTGTCACAGGTTCTGCACTCACTTGGTTTTCCTCCTACCTCTCTGGTCGCTCCTACCAGGTGACTTGTGGAGGGGCTCAGTCTCCGACCCTCACCCCCTACGAACTGGAAGTCCCGCAGGGCTCGGTTCTTGGGCCTCTCCTCTTCTCGCTATACACCATTTCTCTTGGTTCTGTTATCTCTTCCCACGGCTTTTCTTATCATTCCTACGCTGATGACACCCAACTCTTCATTTCCTTCCCCCCCGACACCCAAATCACCACACGGATCTCTGCCTGCTTGGCTGATATCTCTGCGTGGATGACTTCCCATCACCTGAAGCTCAACCTTGTCAAACCTGAGCTTCTCTACATCCCTGCTAAGTCCTCTCCGTCAATCAACCTCTCATTGACTGTTGAGGACTTTGTAGTTTCCTCCTCCCGTACGGCAAAGAATCTTGGGGTGACTCTTGATAACTGCCTCACCCTGGCTCCGCAAGTATCCTCCACTGCCAGAACCTGCAGGTTCTTTCTGTATAATATACGCCGTATCCGTCATCTCCTGACTGAGAAAGCCACCCAGCTCCTAGTCCAGGCGCTCGTCATTTCCCGCCTGGATTACTGCAACTCCCTCCTAGCCGGTTTCCCAGCGTGTGCCATCAAGCCCCTCCAGCTGGTCCAGAATGCTGCAGCCTGCCTGATCACCAGTCAGCCCAGGTCGGCTCATGTCACCCCGTTTCTCATTGGCCTCCACTGGCTTCCTATTGCTGCACGCATCCGTTTCAAGGCCCTAGTGTTGGCATTTCAGGCTGCTAAGGGGACTGCCCCACCTTACATACAATCCCTGATCACTCCCTACTCCCCAGCTAGACCACTCCGGTCTGCCAGCTCTGGTCGCCTTACGGTTCCCTCTCTACGTGCACCTGGCGGTCGAGCTGCACGTTCACGCCTGTTTTCCGTTCTGGTTCCTCAGTGGTGGAATGACTTGCCTACCACTGTCAGAACAGCAGAATCCCTCCCCCTATTTCAAAACCCACCTTTTCAAACTCTAACTTAGTCCTCCCTCCTGATTTCCCCTGCCCCTCCTTTCTGATATCCCTATCCTTGTCTAACCCCCCCCAAAAAAAAAAAAAAAAAAAGCACTTCTGATGACAACTATGTTTAGAACAGCATTCATGTGTATTTTGCTAGTTTCTGGATGTGATGCTTTGACTTATGGTAGAACCTATGCACTTGTAAGTCGCTTTGGACTAAAAGCGTCTGCCAAATGACTAAAATGTAAATGTAAATGTAATTTTCGTTAGTTTATCTGTTCTGTGTTTGTACATGTTTAATAAATATATTTTATTAAACCCCGGTGTCCGTTTTGGAATCACATAGACATGAGAGCCGAGTTAAAGCAGTCTTTCGAAGACTGGTACAGTCCTGGGGCCCCGGTTTCGTAAAGAGTAAAATCCCTACGTTATCTGGCGGCCCGTGCGAGGACCCTACATAATTTGGAGCCCAGTGCGAGGACCCCTACAATCTCATCTGTATAGTAACCATGGTAAATTCAGTTGGTCCTTACGTGAAAAAGTGGACAGTTATTTGACTGTTATAATAGGCTTTAATCACTGTAATATTAGTTTTTACCTATAAAAATAAATCACAGGTAAGCAACGAATAAGATAGACAGGTAACTGTTTTCTACAAACATACTTTGCCGTGGATGTTCGCTGCGTTGAACGCACGTCCTGTTTAAGAAAACAGCCATTACAGAACAAACGTTCCTATGTCTATCTTCCTATCCTAACTCCAGATAGGAGAAGTGTTACAGCGGCCACATAACTTGCCAAATTCCTAAACAAAATGTCCTAACTTCAGGACAACCAAGTTTATGACCTAACTCACGCCATCACCCAGTGCAAGAAACCTTGGCGTGGTGCTGGACAGCAGACTACTGCAATTCCCTCTTGGCTGGCCTCCCAGCGTCCGCCATCAGGCCCCTCCAACTTATCCAGAATGCAGCAGCTCGTCTGGTCTTCAACCTTCCCAAATACTCACACGTCACCCCCCTGCTTACTTCCCTCCACTGGCTGGCTGTCATGGCTCGCATCAAATTCAAAACATTGGTGCTAGCCTTCCAAGCAGTTAAGGGGTCTTCCCCGGCTTATCAGCAACCAATCATCAGACCCTACACCCCTGCCAGACCTCTTCGTTCAGCATCCACAGGCCGCTTGGCACCTCCCCCTCTCCGAACCTCCATCTCACGCTCACGACTACTGTCTGTTCTGGCTCCACGGTGGTGGAACGAACTCCCCGTTGAGGTCAGAACTGAAGAATCTCTCCCCACCTTCAAGCGCAAGCTGAAGACACACCTCTTCAAGCAGCACCTCTCCCCATCCCTCCCTACCTCCCTGTGAACCTTAATTGTTGTCTCTGACTTGGGTATCGGTATTTTTAGTTAGCTAGGTAAGCAGTGTTTGGATAGTGATCTTTGGTCACTTTTGCTGTTTGTTTCTTTGTTTAAAAAAAAAAAAAAAAAAAAATTGGCCCTCGTCCTTATCTTTGTTGTACAGGTAGCAGTTGAAATTGTACTTCCGGGTCTTTCAGCGAACTTATCCCTGGTTGGGTATGCACTTTGTTGTACGTCGCTCTGGATAAGAGCGTCTGCCAAATGCCAATAATGTAATGTAATGTAATGTCATTGTTAGCCATGCACTAACTAGCTAGCTAGAATAGTCACTTATTAGCTAGCTGGCTGATTAATACGATTGTTCTTTTATTTGGTTACTTTTGAAATGGTACATTTTAATCGGCGGCTACGTTATACTCATAAATTAGTTTGTGTTCTGGGGTGCGTTTCCCGAAGCCTTCTTGACGCTCTGTCGTTCGTAAGTTGTACCTCTCGGCTTTGTCTCTGCTTGTTGTAGTTAGCTAACGCTAGCTACTGTCAGAGTTTAGCCAACTGTCAGTTCGTATGATCTTGTTAGCTTGCTGTTTACCTTGTAGTTATGTTAACTAGCTAGCATAACTACAAAAAGCAGAGACATCTCTCTAGGCTTTGTTCTTTATGTTTTGGTCGTGATAGTTAGCTAGTGACCATAAAGAAGTCAGCTAACTAACTAACTGTCAGTTAGCATTATCTTAACACCCACACACTTCTAGCCCTTCTCCTGACAGCGGGATCTTCATTGAGATCCGCCGCTAGAGCAATTGCGAGGATTTTGTTTCTGGTATTCATGTTTACAGTTGTCGTTATGTCGTTATTTCGGTTAGGTTATTTGTATTAATAACGAAGATGACACGACGACCGTAACCTAGCAACAAAAAGCGCTCTGAGCTCTGAGCTCCAAGTTCTACCTACGTTTCAGCGTATTTCCCGAAACGTTCTGAGCTAAGTATACCTTCTGTACATCGTACTTTTGTAAGGTTGGTCTGGGACCACTCTTAGCTATACCTTAGCGATGTTGTCAGCTCACTCGGCTAGCGGCCACCACTGTTACGACCGCAAGCCTGTGAAATCAGCTGTTGCTCTTCGTTACATCTCAATCTGTTCAGCAATATGTAGCTACACTAATAATTCTACAGTTGTAGTTGGCTTATAATATTACAAAAATACCACATTAATGGCACTGTTTTCATGCTAATAATAAAATTAAATCATATCCAAAAACTGACGATTTCCCACTCTCTCTGTGTGTTGGAGCGATGTTTAGTTTTTTCCTTGTCTTCTTGGACACCGTAGTCCTAAAACTGGAAAATACTGCTTCTTTATTCAGCGCCACGTCTAACAATATCTCCATTTCGTTTGCTGTGAAGCCGTGGGACCGCTTCATTCTTTGTTTCTTTTTCGCCATATCTTATGTAATTTTTTTTTTTTTTTTTTTTTTTTCGTGTCGGTGCGGTTTGCTTGTTGGTGCGCTTTTATTGAAAATGTCAGCTAATCAGAGAAAATAGTGAGTTACACCAGTAATGTGATGGTGCTTCTGCCAAATCAACCCTGATTGCAAAGTCATTTAAGGCACTACGACAAAGATATTAAAATAATGTAAATAAAACATAACATGCCAAAGAATGCATATTGCTAGATGGCGTAGCCACAAATCGTATCACTAACCGTATATATAATTTGGCGAAAATTATATATACGCTTGGATAATTCAGTTCGTAAATTTTTAATTCTATTAAAACGGTCCCACCAGTCATGATAAATGCAATATTTTTAAGTATTCTTGCAGTGTTTCATTCATAAATAACACTCATTTCTCTCATAACGCAGTCACACAGTCGCTGCATGGAGTCGATGGGCTAGTAACGTCGCACGTAGAAGCTATCCCTTAAGCAACAGCCTCAGTGATAGTTCGGGGAACACACGTAGAAAAGTAAACAACTTTAGTAAGGTATACCTGAGAGAGGCTCAGGTGGGGCAGCACTAATTGGCTCGCTGCTCCAGAGGGAGGGACTTGGCAGGGTTAGTTGATCGCAGCACAATAAGCACCTCGGGCGCCTCGGAAGCACGGCAACGGGCATGAGACGAGACGGCTGAGCGCAAGATGAAAAAAACCTGTCAGTTGTTAGATAACAGACATGAAAGTTGATCATCGATTTTGGATCGTGTATTTCAGATTCCCTATCCTGGGATAAGATTGGATCGAGTACATTACATTACATTAATAGCATTTGGCAGACGCTCTTATCCAGAGCGACGTACAGTTGATTAGACAATGCAGGGTGAGGGGCCTTGCTCAAGGGCCCAATGGCTGTGCGGATCTTATTGTGGCTGCACCGGGAATCGAACCACTGACCTTGCGGGTCCCAGTCAAATAAGATAAGATTCCTATTAGTTAGTTAATGCTGCGGTAGGCAATCTTTGGGCGTGAGCAGAATCTGGGCGGAAGAAAGATTTAGAATGTATACAGCGGCGAAAAACCCAGCCCCTCCTCTCCTGTCAGCCTCTCGGGGAGGGGCGCCACTATTTTGATAGTCTGCTGGCTGAGAGCTGCCCTCATGGGATGATAACTATCGGGAGTGATGAAAAACGGAAGTCCCTGAAAATCTGTCCTGGGACAGTCACAGATATCAGAGTTTTTTTTTCTAGCTGTATATTTACCAAAATATTACCAAAATAAATTGCCTACCACAGCCTTAAGATTTGCTTCTGTGACACGAATTTGTGAAGAATCCACTCATAACTTTGCACTTAAGATGAGACGTTTCTGTAAAATGGCCCCAGGACTGTACACCAAAGCCTTGTATGAAAGGTCTCCTTCCGCTGTATGCAAGTCACAGCCCCACACTGGGCACCAAATGTGTTTTTGTTTGGGAACCGTGGTATAACAGGAAAGAGGATAACTTACTCTTGCTGGTTTCGGACCTGGTGTCACTCTCCACCCCACTTTTAATCTCCATGGAGACGGTGGCAGTGCAATCCATTCCCTGCTGCAGGTTTGACAGCACTGCTTTGTAGCCAGATGCAAACTTGCTCCAGGGCTTTGCTCCAAAACGGCTGATTGACGGCTGGGTAGTGCGAATCTCCCCAGGTACAGAAAGCACTATGTGAAAAAGTATTAGTATTAGCAAATACAGCATAGTAAAAGTCTTATGGTGTCCATTACCGGTACATTACTGTGACCAGTATCCCAAGATGCTCAGGACAATCTTCAGTCCCCTGAGTTCCGGGATCAAGTATTTTTTTGTTTTTGTTTTTGTTTTGTTCGTTTAAAAAAAATAATAATAATAATTTGCTGGAAATAGAACGATGTTGCATTAGTAGTAGCCTAAACTAATAATAAATACTCAATACATTGTGTGCAATTTATTATTTTCTTGTTTATGTCATGTAATGTTTAGATAGGCAGGCATACAAACTATATTTAGTCTATATTAATATAAATTATTTACTTTCTGTGTATCAGGATGTTTTAGTTTGGCTAGGTAAGCAGTGTTTGGCTATTTAAGGGGTTTGTTCATACATTTGCGTGCTGCGCATACATTGCGTGTTGCGATTAAAAAAAAAAAAAAATCAATAATAATAAATCAAATGGGCCCTGGTCCTGATCTTTGTTGTGCAGGTAGAAGTTGAAATTGTACTTCCCTCTAGGGTCTTTCAGCGAACTTATCCCTGGTTATGGGTATGCACGGGTTGTACGTCGCCCTGGATAAGAGCGTCTGCCAAATGCCTTTGGCTTTTGACAGTACCTTTTGACGTACAGTTGATTAGACTAAGCAGGAGACAATCCTCCCCTGGAGCAATGCAGGGTTAAGGGCCTTGCTCAAGGGCCCAACAACTGTGCGTATCTTATTGTGGCTATACTGGGATTTGAATCCCTGACCTTGCCTGTCCCAGTCATTTACCTTGACCACTACGCTACAGACCGCCCTGTAGATAATCACATGTATGTGTAATAAAGTAAAAATGTTCCTTATAAAGTGGTTGGTGAGTGTATGTGTCCTCCTACCCAGAGTACTATCTATCCATCCAGAACGTGTCACTGAGATGTGACAAGGTTTCTCAATTTCACAACTTTTTATGATGCAGTGATATAGTGGACCTCTATGGACCACTCCTTCTCTGGTAATCAGTGTGCTGAAAATGTACATTTGAAAGATTAAACAGCAATGTCTCTTTCTAAACACCATGGCACAGTTACCCCAGAGTACTGGGGTGCTTCGGTGGAAACTTCTGCCTGCATGGACACAGTTCCAGCAGTCCGAGAAATTGTTCTGGATGAAAATGTGCATTTTGAGCTCTGTTGATGCTCCTGAGTAACTGTGGCATTATATTTTGAAAGAGACGTTTGAGTTGAGTTTTTAATTTATTTTAATTATCAGCGCATTAATCAGATACAGCATCAGCATGTTTGGCATTGAAACAGCAAAAGTAGGGAGTCTGGTTTTTAACTGGCCTGCTATGCTTACCTGGGACAGGTCTCTTTGCTGAGTGCAGCTTGCAGCCACATTCACTGCAGAACCTGTCATTCTGCTCACATTCCCTCCTGCACTGGGGGCACTCCATCCTCCTCCCTTGGGGGAGACATTACAGTTACACACACACTACCAAACATTACACAGTTACAGCACAAACTACCAAACATCACAGTTACAGCACAAACTACAATCACAGTTACGGCACACACTACCAAACATCACACAGTTACAGCACACACTACCAAACATCACACAGTTACAGCACACACTACCAAACATCACACAGTTACAGCACACACTACCAAACATCATACAGTTACAGCACAAAGACCGAAAGCACCTTGTACTAAAGGATAATGTATTAGGGAACCAAGGATTCCTATTTTCTAAGTCAGTGGACTGCAGTGGGTTGGACGGGAATCAAATAGACTATTCTTAATTTAGTTTAGTAATCTTGTATTTTAGTGAATAAATGCTGGCCATTTTAGTCTAACTCATTGAAGAGTAAAGTGCTCAATTCACTGTAGTAACTCTGTTTAGATCAGTTCTACTCATCATTGTCAACCTGACCTTTGCTTTAAGGCAAAGGCCTTATCTCTCTCTATATATATATCTCTCTCAGAAAGTCTAGCTGTGGAAGAAATGCCGTAAACCCCTTCCAAGAAAAGTATGCCAAAAGTGTTTTTACCATTTATGAATTCAACCAGCAGCTCGTCTGGTCTTCAACCTTCCCAAATACTCGCACGTCACCCCCCTGCTTACTACCCTCCACTGGCTGCCTGTCATGGCTCGCATCAAATTCAAAACATTGGTGCTAGCCTTCCAAGCAGTTAAGGGGTCTTCCCCAGCTTATCTACAAAAAATCATCAGACCCTACACCCCTGCCAGACCTCTTCGTTCAGCCTCCACAGGCCGCTTGGCACCTCCCCCTCTCCGAACCTCCACCTCACGCTCACGACTGCTGTCTGTTCTGGCTCCACGGTGGTGGAACAAACTCCCCGTTGAGGTCAGAACTGTAGAATCTCTCCCCACCTTCAAACGCAAGCTGAAGACACACCTCTTCAAGCAGCACCTCTCCCCATCCCTCCCTACCTCCCTGTGAACCTTAATTGTTGTCTCTGTGACTTGCTTTGTGTATCGGTATTTTTTAGTTGGCTAGGTAAGCAGTGTTTTGATAGTTAACTTTGGTCACTTTTGCTCTGTTTGTTTGTTTCTTGTTTAAAAAAAAAAAGAAAAAAAGAAAAAAAAAAATTGGCCCTCGTCCTTATCTTTGTTGTACAGGTAGCAGTTCAAATTGTACTTCCCTCTAGGGTCTTTCAGCGAACTTATCCCTGGTTATGGGTATGCACGGGTTGTACGTCGCCCTGGATAAGAGCGTCTGCCAAATGCCTTTGGCTTTTGACAGTACCTTTTGACGTACAGTTGATTAGACTAAGCAGGAGACAATCCTCCCCTGGAGCAATGCAGGGTTAAGGGCCTTGCTCAAGGGCCCAACAACTGTGCGTATCTTATTGTGGCTATACTGGGATTTGAATCCCTGACCTTGCCTGTCCCAGTCATTTACCTTGACCACTACGCTACAGACCGCCCTGTAGATAATCACATGTATGTGTAATAAAGTAAAAATGTTCCTTATAAAGTGGTTGGTGAGTGTATGTGTCCTCCTACCCAGAGTACTATCTATCCATCCAGAACGTGTCACTGAGATGTGACAAGGTTTCTCAATTTCACAACTTTTTATGATGCAGTGATATAGTGGACCTCTATGGACCACTCCTTCTCTGGTAATCAGTGTGCTGAAAATGTACATTTGAAAGATTAAACAGCAATGTCTCTTTCTAAACACCATGGCACAGTTACCCCAGAGTACTGGGGTGCTTCGGTGGAAACTTCTGCCTGCATGGACACAGTTCCAGCAGTCCGAGAAATTGTTCTGGATGAAAATGTGCATTTTGAGCTCTGTTGATGCTCCTGAGTAACTGTGGCATTATATTTTGAAAGAGACGTTTGAGTTGAGTTTTTAATTTATTTTAATTATCAGCGCATTAATCAGATACAGCATCAGCATGTTTGGCATTGAAACAGCAAAAGTAGGGAGTCTGGTTTTTAACTGGCCTGCTATGCTTACCTGGGACAGGTCTCTTTGCTGAGTGCAGCTTGCAGCCACATTCACTGCAGAACCTGTCATTCTGCTCACATTCCCTCCTGCACTGGGGGCACTCCATCCTCCTCCCTTGGGGGAGACATTACAGTTACACACACACTACCAAACATTACACAGTTACAGCACAAACTACCAAACATCACAGTTACAGCACAAACTACAATCACAGTTACGGCACACACTACCAAACATCACACAGTTACAGCACACACTACCAAACATCACACAGTTACAGCACACACTACCAAACATCACACAGTTACAGCACACACTACCAAACATCATACAGTTACAGCACAAAGACCGAAAGCACCTTGTACTAAAGGATAATGTATTAGGGAACCAAGGATTCCTATTTTCTAAGTCAGTGGACTGCAGTGGGTTGGACGGGAATCAAATAGACTATTCTTAATTTAGTTTAGTAATCTTGTATTTTAGTGAATAAATGCTGGCCATTTTAGTCTAACTCATTGAAGAGTAAAGTGCTCAATTCACTGTAGTAACTCTGTTTAGATCAGTTCTACTCATCATTGTCAACCTGACCTTTGCTTTAAGGCAAAGGCCTTATCTCTCTCTATATATATATCTCTCTCAGAAAGTCTAGCTGTGGAAGAAATGCCGTAAACCCCTTCCAAGAAAAGTATGCCAAAAGTGTTTTTACCATTTATGAATTCAACCAGCAGCTCGTCTGGTCTTCAACCTTCCCAAATACTCGCACGTCACCCCCCTGCTTACTACCCTCCACTGGCTGCCTGTCATGGCTCGCATCAAATTCAAAACATTGGTGCTAGCCTTCCAAGCAGTTAAGGGGTCTTCCCCAGCTTATCTACAAAAAATCATCAGACCCTACACCCCTGCCAGACCTCTTCGTTCAGCCTCCACAGGCCGCTTGGCACCTCCCCCTCTCCGAACCTCCACCTCACGCTCACGACTGCTGTCTGTTCTGGCTCCACGGTGGTGGAACAAACTCCCCGTTGAGGTCAGAACTGTAGAATCTCTCCCCACCTTCAAACGCAAGCTGAAGACACACCTCTTCAAGCAGCACCTCTCCCCATCCCTCCCTACCTCCCTGTGAACCTTAATTGTTGTCTCTGTGACTTGCTTTGTGTATCGGTATTTTTTAGTTGGCTAGGTAAGCAGTGTTTTGATAGTTAACTTTGGTCACTTTTGCTCTGTTTGTTTGTTTCTTGTTTAAAAAAAAAAAGAAAAAAAGAAAAAAAAAAATTGGCCCTCGTCCTTATCTTTGTTGTACAGGTAGCAGTTCAAATTGTACTTCCCTCTAGGGTCTTTCAGCGAACCTATCCCTGGTTATGGATATGCACTTTGTTGTACGTCGCTCTGGATAAGAGCGTCTGCCAAATGCCAATAATGTAATGTAAATGTAAAATGTAATTTATACATCAGTGTGCAGTCCAGTACGAAATCATGGAAATATATGTCTTTGTCCCAAACATCACTCACTGTTTACATTATATGTGTTGTTGTATAGCAAAGCATTCAGAAAGCACAAAGCATCTACAGTATTTAACACACAAAGCATATGTAGCCTGAAATATGTATAATAAGCTGTAAATGAATCCAAGGAGTGCACTTGTTTCATTTGCCTCCCATGCCGAACACAAAGTCCTGTATGTTCCCAGGCTACAGTGCTAGTCTGAACTAGTTTCTCTGTGTTAGCCAGTGCTACAAATACTTTAGATTTTGCGTTACTTACCAGGAAACTCAGTTCACCTACAACATTTTTCCGCAAAAGAAGAAGGCAAAATGTGAATCTTATCCATTTACTGAAGCTCCAAACTGGGAGCTTCCTGGAGAAGGACACGCTCAGTTCACTGTATTCACTTTGTAAGATCAGTTCTACCTATGATCAACCTGACCTTTGGTATATATGAGGCAATTAAATCTGATTAAGGTTAAGGTACATGTTAATGATTATCTCTCAGGTAGCCTAACTGTGGAAAAATTGAATTTTTGAAAGAGATTACATTACAATACATTCCATTACATACAGTACATAACATTACATTACATTTAAACTGTGAGTTTAAAGCAAGCTCTGGATGATTCCTGCCATGTCATAAAACACACCGCATCAATAAGGAAATATTTAAAGGGGGGATTAACTGATTACCCAGATCAACTCCTAGTTCTGTTTTTGAATAAATGCATCCATCAATGTACCAAACCACACATTGAAAAGCAAGGAATATATGTCCTTTTTTACCTCTCACTTGAAACATGCACTCCTATAAAAGACACTGATCTTAAATGTCTGTGACACACAGTATATTCACTGTGCTTGTAGGTGGTACATGTGACACAGTATATTCACTGTGCTTGTAGGTGGTACATTTGCTTCTTGTGAGGAGTTGAGGAGGGAGGTGAGGTAGACCAGACCACATCCATACAATCCTGACAGACTTGAAATGTGTGTTATTATAGTTATTTACATGACTTTGAATAGATATTTGGTGCATGTGTAGGGGATACACGGTGTATCATACATCCCTTTGTGATAATCTCAAAACTTTCAGCGCGCTACATTTAGGCTGTAATGAAAAGTCTGGCACAACTTACACAATTTACACAAACCTTTTTCTAACATCACAGAAAGGAAGTAAAACCAGTCTGAAGTTATTTAAAATTCCTTAATCTGGATCTTAATCTAAATTGATCTTAATTTGTTTTATTGAGATGAGATAACCATGGAGCATGTACAGTTGGATGAAACAGCCACTGCAGCCATGATATCCAGAAAACCCAAGAAATTCCATCTGAAATGCAATTTGTGATCATTTGTCATCTCTTGGTGGCCTAATATCAGTACCGCTAGCTAGTTAGTGAAACGGACAGCAAACCATTCGGCAATAAATATATATAGAGAAGTAGATAAACATGACATAGGTATATATATTTAAGTTAGCTCCCTTGCAAGCAAAATAAGAAATATCTAGCTAGCGAGACAGCCAGACGGTAGATCGCTCGCTAAATAGGAAGATAAGCCATAGCCATAGCGTGTAATTCCTAGGGATCTTTCTATCTAGCTAGCCAGATGTAGCCTATATTGTAGTTCAATGTATATAAATAATCGAGATATTACATATGAAGCACTACATATTCACAAAAGCATCGCTAGCTTGCCGATGCAGAACCTATTACACACAGCAGTAAACAAATATGATTGACGTCATTGCAGAGACGGAACCGGAAACACGACACCGGAGGGGATAAGTTTTGAAAGGGGGATATAATTTGTGTGACAGCGCCATAAACTTAGAGTATTCTTGAGACCACAAAAAAAAACATCCGATTTTTCAAATTAAATGGATTTAACTTCAAATCCCATGATGACCCAATGACCAAAGGTTATATACAGTACCAAGATAAACTAGTTCTGCGTAAGTGGAAGTGATTCCTTCATTTGAATCTTCAACGAAACGAAATAGTTGTTACTAACCGGAACTCCTATATGGTATCCAGGAACCGCGGTAAAGAGGCAAGTCTTGTTTGCATTATAGTATCTCTGATTTGACGTTCTTTGTCATCGTAACAGGAAGTTTACATGTTTCCGTGCTGATGGATTTTGACTGCGAGTTCCAGATAAGGTATGAAAGATAAAATTTAAAATAGCTAGCAATGTGGAAAACTAGGCTACTACATTATAACAAGCAGACAATATCTTAGTGTCTTAGTAAACATCGTATTATACATGATTTCAGTAAGCAAACCACGGAATGTTTAGTTAGCTGGTAGCCTAGTTCAGCTGTCACTACTATAGGTAGCTTGGGTACATATTTTTAACTCGATGGCATTTTATTTTTAACTATAGTTTATGAAAGCTAACATTCGATAGCTAGCTAGCTAACCATGGCGTAATAACTCTTCATTGTACGGACATGCCAAATATCTTACTTGCTAACGTAAATATTTTAACGTCAAGAGATTTCCAAGTCGCCGGGCATCTATTTAGCTGGAGTTGTTTTAGCTAGCTATAACGTATGGCTGTCCAATTTAGTCTTTTAGCTCTCTGGATCATTCTGACAAAATAAAGTGTTTTGTTGGCCGCTTTCTAAATACTCAAAAAACACGTTTTCCCGTTAGTTGCCAATTATCAGTCGTAATTGAGCTTGGTTGATAAAGTTACATGCTATTATGACTGTTCTCAGCAGATAAATTGCAGACGAACTAACTTTAACCTGCTGTAAAATCCAGCTATGCCATTTTGACCAGCTTGAAAATTGAGCTGGTCAACCAGCATGACCAAGCTGGTCTTGCTGGGTTTGAGCTGGTCAACCAGCTGGTGCTGGTAGCTTGTCTGAGCGACCAGTTACCAACTGTTTGAAAACATAGCTTGAGGTAGTCAAACTGTCAAGCTGGGAACTGATCTGAACTGGTCAACCAGCTGCAAGCTATTTTCAAAACCTAGCTTGAACTGTTTAAAAATCAGGCTCAGAAAAAATTATTTGAGCCTTTTCATAACCAATTGAACTAGCGCAATTTAAACAATCAATTCCGTTGCGATTTTTTCTGATAACCAAGTAGCTTTGTGGAATTTGTCTTGTTTTTAGTGGTTGTCAGTCCTATGTCGCTGTTCCAGGAATGACTTGTACGATAGAAAAGGTTTTGGCCGATGCCAAGTCACTGGTTGAGAGACTGCGGGACCACGATAATGCGGCAGAGGTGCTGATCGAACAGACCACCTTCCTGAGCAAGCGGGTGGAAGCTATGAAACAGGTCGGTGAAAAGTGGCTGTCCGTCATTAAATATGAAATTTCGCATGTTGTTCTGGCCAAAGGCAACCCTGAACACCATAATGAATTGGACAGTGGCACATTTTTTGGTTATTTTGGTTCTGTACTCTAGCACTTTGAGTTTGAAAGGATACAATGGCAGTGGGGCTGAAGCGCAGATTATCAGATTTTATTTGAGGGTATTTTCATCCCCATTTTAAGGTACTACAAGTACTTGTTGAATTGGCTTGTTGGGGTGTGACAACCTGAGGAAGACAGCAGTGTCGATGCAAATTAAACTGGCCGTCATAAGAAATGAAAATCAAATAATCAGGAACATTGCAAAAACGCTGGGCATGCCCAAGTTCCTTATTAACAGGAAAAAAAACTACCGAAAGACCTGGTAGACTCAGGACCAGAGAAAACTCCATGATGAAGAAAACCCCCCCTGACAACAGCCAAACAGATCAAGAACACTCCCCTGAATGCAGGTGTAGATGTCTACCATAGGTAGAACACTACACCAGCAGGACTACAGAGGGTACACTAAGGGATGCAAACCACTCACAAGCCTGAAGAACAGAAAGGCAAGATTACAGTTTGCTAAAAAAGCACCCCCAAGAGTTCTGGAACAAAGTCTTGTGGACAGATGAGACAGAGATTAACAAGTAGCAGAGTGATGGAAAGAAAAAAAAGGAAATACACATGATCCAAAGCGTACCACCTCATCCGTGAAACATGGTGGAGGGGGTGTTATGGCTTCGGCCAGTATGGCTGCCAGCGGTACAGGCTCACTTATCTTAATCTATGACGTGACTGCAGACATTACATTACACTACATTACATTACATTACATTACTGGCATTTGGCAGACGCTCTTATCCAGAGCGATGTACAGTTGATTAGACAAAGCAGGAGACAATCCTCCCCTGGAGCAATGCAGGGTCAAGGGCCTTGCTCAAGGGCCCAACGACTGTGCGGTTCTTATTGTGGCTACACCGGGATTAGAACCACCGACCTTACGTGTCCCAGTCATTTACCTTAACCACTACACTACAGGACGCCCCCCAGACAGAAGTACAAGAGTGAATTCTGAAGTTTACAGAAATATTTATATGCTCAGATAATACGAAACGTATTGAACAGCACTTCATCCTGCAACAAGACAATGACCAGAAAAATCTGCCCGACTGCCCGAGTTAATCACTGGATCTCAATCCAACTGAACATGCATTTTACATGCTGAAGTGGGGACTGAAGGCAGTACTAAGCATTTCATAATTCAGACGCACCGTTTGGGCTGAGGCTCTTAATAATTGTCTGAACTGTGCAATGAAGCACAAAAAGTATCCAAGAAGCCAGAGGAAACTAGTGAACACATCACAATTTTTTGTTGTCATTGAGCAGGGGTTAGGGGAGTATAATTTCAGGTGTTTTCAGGTTTACATCCCTTGCACACCGTTAGTCTTTAGTGTTTTTCTGAATGTTCCCACTCTGTTTGCTTGCGAGTCCTGGCCTAAACCTGCTGTTGTCCGGGCGATAATCTGAGCCCAGTTAATGTTCTTCCTGGTGTCCTGCAGTACCAGGAGGAGATCCAGGAGCTGAACCGGGCCGCCCGGCACCGGCCCAGGTCCACCCTGGTGATGGGCATCCAGCAGGAAAACCGGCAGATCCGGGAGCTGCAGCAGGAGAACACAGGTGCGCGGGCCGGAATGCTGAAGGGAATTCTGAGAATCCTGTAACAACGCCCCACCACCCACCAGGGCAGGAAACCTCTCCACTGGCCACGGTGCAGCCAAAACCCACCAGCCAGTTTCACCGTTTTACCTGACAGATAGGTATTCAGAAAATAGAGCAGGACCTCCGAGTGACGGGTGGTTACCTGCCATAGTTGGTGGTAGAGGAGACAAACTTACCAGCCTCAGGTAAAATTTACCAGCATCCGACTGC